>NW_015173782.1:153447-165256 GCF_001447785.1 Gekko japonicus
GGCACGCTGGGGGCGGGGCCACGGCCATACGGCCGTGGCCCCGCCCCCAGCGTGCCCAGCGTGCCTACGTCACTTCCGGGTGATGTGCACGCGCGCGCACTCACCCGGCTCCCGGTGAAGAATTATTTGGCAACCCTATCAGGACAGCATCTCCTGTGTTTATCAGGAAACTATGAAGTTGCTTTAAGAGAAATGTCCAAGAAAGTAGGTTTTCGAGGGCACACGTGGTTCAATAGGCTGAAATAGAAGAAGAGAAAGTCCAAAGGATTCACCTGAAATCACTTGGGCCTCTTCTTCCCCTTGTCCTCCTCCTGCCCCTAAGCACTTTGCCTGGTTCTGCGTGGAAATTGGCAGTTCCGCTGGAGGAAATGGCTGCATTGGAGAGTGGACTCTTTGGCACCACAAATGGAAGGGGAATGCTGCAAATGAGGCCTCCTTGTCACGAAGAATCAATTGCCAGTTGATGCCCAGGTAAGCCCCATCTCCTCAGAGCTTGGCATTCAGCTTGTGGGCAAGGATTCTTCATCTGGGGGGGAGTGCAGCCCTGGTTCTTTGCACATGGTCAGAGGCTGTCTTGCCTCAGAGCCCTGCCCACCTCTCCCCTCTCTCCCTCCTGTGACATAACCACTGGGCTTGGCGGCTTGACCCGGCCTCCTTGGAGGTGGCAGCCACCTCCCTCCACTCCCCTTGTGCCCCTCAAGCTGCCATTGACATTCTGCACGTCGCAGCAGGAACAGCTGGGAGCCCGGCTCGTTGTCCACCCCATCCAGCACAGCACCTTAGTGGAGCTGGCCACCTCCTTGCCCTTCTGCTGCAGCTGAGCCGTGCCCAGGGGGACCCCCCGTCTGCCCCCGCTGGCAACCACACCGGGTACCTGCCCCCTCCTCCAATGGCTCAGTGACCCTGGCTTGGTCCCTCCAGAGCCCCAGGCCTGAGCAGCCATTGGCCACCTCCTGTCCAGCTCCAGCCATCGGCCAGGACCCCACATCTGGAAGGGCTTAGGCAGGCAGGAGCCGCACCGACTGCCAGCAGCCTGGGTGTGCCGAGCGCAGGCCCTTAGCCAAGGCTGTAGGTGTGAGAGAGTGGCCGTGGACAGCAAGTGGCAACGAGGGGCTTGCTGGCAATTAGTGCGATAAATAAAATTAAAATTTGGAAGCCGGGTGTGTGTGTGGCTGGGCTCAATGGGAAGTTGTGGGGCCTTGGCGGTAAGTCGGGGGGGGGGGCGAGGGAGCAAGAGGCTCCACTATAGCTACGGGCCTGATCACATCAATGATGGGGATATAGTCCCTCCCCTCCCCAAACTTCACCCTCCCCAAGTTCCACCCCCAAATATCCAGGAGTTTCCCGACCCAGAGCTGGCGACCCTATCTAAAGCCAGCCAGACTGAGTGAAGGGTTGGGGGTGGGTGGGGGAGTGCCGCTGGAGTTAGTGATGCAAGAGAAACTTTATTAACTGCTCAAGCACTGTGACCTTTGCTCACTGGGTGCGGACTGATTGGAGCCCTATGGCACCAAACTCCTAGTTTTTTGAAAGAGAAATAAAATAACAGCTCAAAGGGGAATATAACATGGGTTGCACAGGTGTGTGCCCTTTGCAAATAAATATACTGAGATTTGTTTTTGGTGTCCAAATGTAGCCATAGTTGCATAAAAGAACTCTCAAAGAACCACCCCCAAAAAAGCAGAAACCCAAGCAAGCCATAGCCGTAATCATTCTGCAAAAAGCTACAGATCATTAAATAAAGTACTTTGTATTGTCGATGTTTTGCAGTTATAAATATATGTTTTTTCCCCCTCCAGAAAATGAAAATCACAGTTATGTATTGCATTCGTAATTAAGGTGACCTCTTCTGAAATAGAAATGGAATGAGATGTGAGGTCACAGTCTGTTCCGCAGAGCTGAGAATAACAAACAATAACAGGAGCAAATGAAAAATAGCTTTGACAAAAAGAAGTGGGATTTGGGGAGATGTTTCAATTGGCATCCATCTCCTAGAGCCACGGATGTGCCTTATCTGTTTTTAACCATCAGAAAGCATACAATTTGCATGGGTTCTTGCAGAATTTAATTAGAGCATCACAGAGATGTATCGTTTAGTGTCTAAAGAAATGTCTAAAGAAAGACTTAAAGTATTCACTTGGGGCCATTTGGAACCTCTTCTTCCCTGTTCTCTGGTCACTGCAAAATGCTTGGCGCTTTCCCTTTGGTATGGTTCTGCTTGGGATTCATCAGTTCCCTTAAAACAGCCTCCAGGACTTCTACGTAGGGCTGTCAACCTCTAGGTGGGACTTGGAGATCACCTGGAATTACAATAGATCTTCAGATGACAGAGAGCAGTTCCCCTGGAGAAAAGGGCTGCTTTGGAGTGGTGACAGAGAGCCAGTTTGGTGTAGTGGTTAAGTGCGCGGACTTGGGCAAGCCACAGTTCTGTCAGAGGGGCTCTTGAAAAGAGACGTTTCTCTCAGAGTTCTCTCAGCCCCACCTACCTCACAGGGTGTCTGTTGTGGGGAAAGGAGTTTGTAAGCCACTCTGAGAATCTGAATGAAGGGTGAGGTATAAATCCAATCTCCTCCTCCTCCTCCTCCTCCATGGCATAATACCCACTGAGGTCCCATAACTACACCTTCCAAAAGCTCCACCCCCTAGATCTCCAGGAGTTTCCCAACCCAGACATGGCAATCCTAGGTCAGAACACTGGTGGGGTGCGCAGTGGAGGCAGCGGCAGCGGCAACGGAGCGGTGACGGCAGAGCGGCAGTGGAGTGATGGAGCGGCTGAGGAGTGCCCTGTAAGTGCAGCGCTGAGCGGCCGAATCCGGCAGAGGCGGAGTCACGGAGGTACGGTGGCGTATCGGCACAGCGCGACGGAGCCAAAGTGACGTTGGTCGGAGCTGCGGCGGCCGTGGGGCCATGCACCGGATGAGCCCGCCGGAGGAAGCCACTGGACCGGAAGAGATCTGCCCCAGGACATTGGAGGTGGAACGCCGACATCCGAGGCCGCCGGAAGGAGCCAGATAGCAAAACAACAACAAGCCCTGCTGCCGGGTGCTGGTAGGAAGTCACTCCCCCCTATAATTGTAGCCCTAGTTAGGAACCAAATTGTGTGTCAACCAAATTGTGTGTCAGAGACCCTTCGGGGTTCAAGCGGGATATAAATTGAATGATAAATAAATAAAAATAAACATCTGTTTGTTGGGTACAGGGGTCATTTCCTGCAAGAGTGCACAGGAGCGGAGCTCCGGCAGTAAAGAGTCCAGGGGGCGGGCACATGCACCAAGCCCCACCCCCTGCTCCCAGCAGTCCCAGGCCACGAGGAGCAAGAAGCAGCCAGGTAAGTTGCAGAGCCCCCCCCCCAACAGCTAGCAGCTAGTGGAGCCTGAGCGGTGGGTGTTGCCTTCTGACACACTTCCAGTGATGTCAGGGGGTGTGGCATATGCAAATATGTTATGCTAATGAGTTATGCTAATGAGCTCCTTCACCTCTTTTTCTGTGAAAATGGTAGATTCCTCTAGGACTGGAAGAACTAGCATAAGACAATGTATTGTAAAGTATTGGGGCCAATATTCCCATAGAAGTGTCTTAGGTAAGGTTGCCAAGTCTGGATTTGGAAATTCCTGGAGATTTGAGGGGTGGAGCCTGTGGAGGGCAGAGCTTGGGTAGGGGAGGGTGCACAGGGGGGTATAATGTCATAGAGTCCACCCTCCAAAGCAGCCATTTTCTCCAGGGGGACTGATCTCTGTCTTCTGGAGATCAGTAGTAATTCTGGGAGACTTTCAGGCCCTAACTGGAGGCTGGCCACCCTACTTAGGAGGAGCATGTGACCAGTCTGAATACAAGGTCAGGAGTGTGCGTCTGTTGACAGGCCCTGTGGCTTGAAAAGTGTTGTGGCTAACAAAAATCCAGTGTTCCCACTCAATAAAGTGGACAACACCTCTAACTGAGACCCTGGAGCACCATTGCCAGTCTGGGTATAGACACTACTGACCTTAGTGCACTGATAGTCTGGTTCAGTATAAGGCAGCTTTGTGTGTGCAAAGAAAGTGGCCCGTGTACCTGGAAGCTACCACGTTTGAAGGTTTCTGTGGCTAGGGTTGCCAAGTCGGGTGTTGTGCCGCAGCGGGGGACTCCCGGCTGGCGTCTGGAGCGGAAGTGACGTTTTCCCTCGTATGACTGTGGCCCCGCCCCCAGTGTGCCCGGCGTGGTCGCGTCACTTCCGGGTGACGCGCACGTTGGGGTGGGGCTCCCCCTGGGGCCTGATCCGCCGGCAGCGAGGAACGGGCCTCTGGGGCGGGGGTTTCCCTGCCCCCTGGGGGGACTTGGCAAGCCTATCTGTGGCCCTTGAGGGCAGAGGCCTACAGGAGCCAAAATGGGAAGGTGGGTGGCACTGCCGGATGATGGGATGAGAAATACAGGACAAGGATAGAAATGCTTCTGGACTTCATCGTTACCTTTTGGGGGACTAAAACTTTGTCATCTTGAACATTCCTCCCTTAAGTCTTAGCACGAAATTCAAATGAGATTCCTTTACTACTTGAGTGGTAGAAAAGTTTCCTATTACTGCTGGGGGGCAGGGCCTCTCTTCACATGGACTGCCATTTTTACATCTCTAGCAGTAAAAAAAAAATCACTTTGAATTTAATACTCAGGTTTGGGGAAAAGAGTGCTAAAAGGGGGAAATCACTGCTGCATTGAAAAGGTGTTTTATGACAGTTTTTTTGGTAGAAAACTCATAACGTTGACATCTGAGGTTTCTCCAGAGCTCTGTTCCCAAAATGTATGTGCTAAAAAAAGGAAAATGGCTGCTAGATCTAGAGCTGAGCAAGGGGAAATGTCAACGGCTCAATCTGCACCACAGCTTACGTACTTTTCCTACTTCTGCTAACTGTGGTTGTCAGGGACTGACCCCTACATAGGGTTGCCACATCCTCCCTGGTGACTGACAGTGGGGGGTTGCCAGCTCCAGGAGATTTGGGGGTGGAACCTGGAGAGGACAGGTACCTTTGTGAGGTGTAATGCCATAACATGCACCCTCCAAAGCATCCATCGGCGGAACTGACCTCTGTAGTCTGGAGCAGTGTTCCCTCTAAGATGAGTTAGTGTGAGCTAGCTCACAGTTTTTTAGCCTCCGGCTCACTCAGTTTTGTCTTAGCTCAGGAAGGATGGCTCCAGAGCAAACTAATTTATGCAATAGTAAAGTTGCTTGCTCACAACTTTAATGCCAGTAGCTCACAAAGTAGAATTTTTGCTCACAAGACTCCACAGCTTAAAGGGAACATTGGTCTGGAGATGAGCTGTTATTCTGGGGGATCCCCAGGTCCCATCTGGAGGCTGGCATCCCTACCCCTACAAGCAAATAAAGCATTTTTTTGCTGCGACTGAGGCTGCTAAGACTCCTCCCATCCAAATGTTTAAAACCAAATCCACCCTTTTCAGCAAACAGGAAGTGATGTCATGGCTAGACAGAAAACCCAGAGGGATATGGCGGCTAATGTAAACTATATTGGGAATGGTGTGAGAGCCTGGAAGCAACCCAGGGCAGGGTAACTCCAAGCCAGGGACAGCACATACTCTTCTCTCAAAGGCCAACCGGGTCCAGGGCGCAGCAGGAAGGCACTGCAGGCAGTCTGTGAAGGCCTTCGGATCCTCCAAATAAGCAGGCCATATTCTTGGAAATGGGATGCTTGCCTGAGAGACCCTGGTGGGAGGAAATCTGCCGAGAAGCCCTGAGCTCCTTGCAAGGAGTCATTCCAGGAGCTTAGAACCCGCAAGGGATTGATCAAGAAGGCAGGGCTTTTCTAATAGGGCTGCCGCTGAGGGTTATTTCTGGGTGTACCCTGGGGACTTAAGCACCCACTGGGCACTAGCTGAGATCTGGAACTAGGCTTGCCAACTGCTCATACCTGGTGGGCATTTGCCCACTGCTGCTCTCACCTGCTGGCTGCTGCTGGTGGTTGTGGCCAGAAAAAAGTGGTCAAGGAATAATGTCTGCCCCGGAAGTGATATTGTGTGGACAATTGTCTAAGACACCCTACCCCAAACTCTACATAGTTTTAACATAGAGTAGGGCTGCGAGACCCCCACTGGGGTGGGGATCCCTCACCTCTGGGCCCTGCCCCCTGCCTGACAGTCAACTGGCCTGTAGGGGGACTGGCCGCAGTGGGGGAGGCCTAGTTTGCCATCTCAGCAAGGTTGCCAGCAACATGGCAACATACTGAAAGTGATGTCATTGCATTGTTGGTGATGTTGGGATTAGGGCTGCCAAATCCCCCCGGGGGGCGGAAATCCCCCCGCCCCAGAGGCCCATTCCCCGACGCTGGGGAATCGGGCCCCGGAGGGAACCCCGCCCCAGCGTGCACGTCACAGGGAAGTGACGTTATGACGCCGGGCACGCTGGGGGCGGGGCCACGGCCATACAAGGGAAAACTCTATAGCCGTGCTGGAGTCCCCCACCGGCAAGGTAGGTAACATTTGGCAACCCTAGTTGGGATGCTCTGATATTTGGTTAAAAAGTCTATGGTATAAACACCTTCTACCATAGAGTTTTCTGCCCAAACACTAGTGTGTCCTGACAGGCCAGGCTAGGCCTTCCCCACTGCCAGGAAGTCTGCTGCAGAGATTAGGTGATTCCTACAGCATCAACCAGAAGTGATGTCACTTCTGGAGTTGGATGCAGACATACTCGTTAAAAAAGAGAGAGAAGCTCACATCAAGACCATTCTCCCAGTTTTTGGTGTGGCACTCCAGTACACACATGAACGGATATGAAGCTACCTGATACTGAATCGGACCCTTGGTCAATCAAGGCCAGTATTGTCTACTCAGACTGGCAGTGGCTCTCCAGGGTCTCAGGCAGGGGTCTTTCACATCACGTACTGCCCGGTTCTTTTAACTGGAGCTGCCAGGGCTTGAACCTGGGATGTTCTGCATGCCCAGCAGATGCTCTACCATTGAGCCACTGACCCCTCCCCTTAAAATAAATACCTATTATGAACACATTTTTTATTTTATTTTTATTTATATCTTCGATTTCTACTCTGCTCCAACCCCGAAGGGTCTCTGAGCAGCTTACAAGTTCCAAATTTATCCCTAGCTAAGGCCACATGTCTATAGGGGTTGGGGCTGCCTACCGGCACCCAGGTGGCAGGGCTCGCTTGTTTTTCTTAGTTGTTCTTCCCGGGTGGTCTTTCAGGTGTCACTGCCTTCTTCCCGGGTGGTCTTTCAGGTGTCACTGCCCTTGTGTGGTCGTCCGGTTCGGCGGCTTCTTCTTTCTTTTTCTTTCAGCAGGCTCGTCTGGTATGTGGGTCAGATCGACTTACAGCCCAGCTAACGTCTGTACGGCTCCGCTGCGCTTGCGTCACATCCCCATGTGCTTCTGTGGCTCCGCCTCTGTCTCCACCTCCATCGCTCTGCTTGCCTTCGCTCTGCCGCTCCGACGCTACGCCACTCCATCGCCGCCATTTCCACCGTCACCGCCGCCGCTGTAGTCGCTTCTACTGCTCCTGCCACACACCCCCATATGGGGAGGGTGCCCCCTGCCACCTAAGGGCAGATACCCATTCATCTACTCGCTTATATTAATTGCTTTCGAACCGCTGGGTGGGCGGGAGCTGGGATCCAGTCTTTTCTTCAAGGACTTGCTGATGACGCAGTTTGAGCAGATAGGGAGAAGGTGCCTCAATCTGGGCTCCTTGTCATAGCAGGAGGAATGGGGCAGGTTCCGGAGGGCTGCTGACAATGCCTCCAATGGGAGAATGCCCTGAGAAAGAGGATTCCTTAGACTAGTCACTCTGGGCTACTGTCAGCTAGCTGCCATGTTTCACTTGTATTTGTTCTTTCCTGACTGTGGTGCGACTGCGCATGCTTGCTTGCTTGCTTTGCTCGCTTGCTGTAAACAGCGATAGGGAGGTGCTCATGAGACCGTGCGAACTGGCGCTGCCAGGTGGGGTTATCTGACTAATCTTGAGGAGGAGGGAGGGCTTGTGTTCCACTGTTGGTGTGAATATTTCTGCTCTCATGAAGCACGGAGACTCTCCCGTTCATTATGTAACCTCCCGCCAGGAGAATTCCTGTGCGTGCGCTCGGATTTCATTTGCTTAGCCAATTGCAGCAGCATCTTATATGTAGTGATGCATCCGTCCCAATGACATTCCTAACAATATACCTATAGACCATGACAATGGACCTGTAGTCTAATAAAGCATAACGATTCCCTGGAAACGTGTGTGGCGATTTGCATGCTGTTGAACCTGACAACTACTGGGTCTGGTGAGCCCTGGGCCAGACCCCTGAAGCTGCCTTATACTGAGGTCTACTCAGACTGGCAGTGACCCTCCAGGGTCTGAGGATGAGACCTTTCACATCACCTACTACCTGGTTCTTTTAACTGAGATGCCGGGAACCAAATTTTGGACCTTCTGCATGCAAGGCAGATGCTCTACCACTGAAACAGGGGCCTTTCCCGAAGATCAAATAGCACTGATCAGTATTGTAAAGGGGAGTCAATAGTTAAATGATTTCCCAGTTCTCTAGTTCTATAAATGTTAATAAAGTTGTGCCCCAATAGAGTCCAAAGCCCAAAGCCACCAAGTAAAGTCGTTTCTCAAGAGGAAGGATTTCCCCCAAAAAAATGATCACAAATATCCCGGCGTTGACTTTGACTGGGGTATTGTATATGAGAAGCTCCGCTATTAACGGTTTTGATTGTGTTGAATTTCCCTTAGTGAAAAACAGACAAACAATACTGTGGCACTGTGCTGGAAATTTGCAGGAATCTGCAGGGACCGCCTTATCATTTCTGACTATTGTTGTGTATTGTATTTGTATGATGGGGAGCTATAATTAAATCGAGCATTTATCAGTGTAATATGCTGGAGTCAGTGTAAGAATGAAAGCGGAGGGTAAACCAGCCAAGACGAAGGCAAAAGCACAAATAGATACCCAGAGGCAGCAGGTGGAATATCCCAGCAAACAAAGAACACCTCATCGCTATAACAATACTGCCAGAAGAGCCTCCTCTTCCTCCGGAGGGAGACCAATTCTCTCTCGCCTTGGAACAGGGGAAGGAGAGCGTCTGGTATGTGGGTCAGATCGACTTACAGCCCAGCTAACGTCTGTACGGCTCCGCTGCGCTTGCGTCACGTCCCCACGTCCTTCTGTGGCTCCGCCTCTGTCTCCACCTCCATCGCTCTGCTTGCCTTCGCTCTGCCGCTCCGACGCTACGCCACTCCATCGCCGCCATTTCCACCGTCACCGCCGCCGCTGTAGTCGCTTCTACTGCTCCTGCCACACACCCCCATATGGGGAGGGTGCCCCCTGCCACCTAAGGGCAGATACCCATTCATCTACTCGCTTATATTAATTGCTTGCGAACCGCTGGGTGGGCGGGAGCTGGGACTAGGCCCTGGCTGCGGTGGGTCTCGAACAGCTGTAGCAGTTGTTCACTGATGTTACCAGCAGGCGGTTTACTGCAGAACATGAGACTGCCTTATACTGAATCAGACCCTGGGTCCATCAATGTCAGTACTGTCTGCTCAGACTGGCAGCCCCTCTCCAGGGTCTCACGCAGAGGTCTTTTGCATCACCCACTGTTTGGTCCTCTTAGCTGGAGATGCTGGGGCTTGAACCTGGGAACTTCTACATGTCAGGCAGATGCTCTACCACCAAGCCACAGCCCCTCCCCAAACTAGCAAAACTAGTTGCTGACTTGGTGATTGTTCCAAGGATTTTGGATGTGTTAAAAATGTTTCCTGTATTTTCTGGCCACATGTTTTTAAAAGCTGTTGATTAGCCTAAAATTTTGCTCCAGAACCAGCCTGTAAAGAGCTTCTTTACATCAGAACACGCTCCTGTCAACTTACTTGTAATAAAACAATGTTAACATTAGGCTTTAATCAATTAACACAACCCTGTATCAGGATTTTATCTAGTATGATTTAGTGAAATTACTGGCACTTCACAGAGAAATATATTTGTGTTGTATAATAAATTCTTAAAAGCTGAAATCTGCATGTGGTGCAAATACTCCATGGGTAAATTCAGCAGATTTACATCTTCCCATTCTACATAAATACAGGTCAGTATTAATGACTGCATAGGGCTGACAGGTAAGACCACCTGCCCCAATTTAGTTGCAAAATTCTCGAACTACTATACATCTACTAAACACTCCATCTGTTGCCACCAACTATGATTTCAAAACTTCGCCAACCAAACTCCTGTTACCAGTGCTCCCTCTAAGCTGTGGAGTCCTGTGAGCAAAAATTCTACTTTGTGAGCTAATGGCGTTGAAGTTGTGAGCGGGCGATCTGGCTACCTGCATAAATGAGTTTGCTCTGGAGCCCATGCTTCCTGAGCGTAGACAGAAACGTGTGAGCCAGAGGCTCAAGAACTGTGAGCTAGCTCACACCAACTCAGCTTAGAGGGAACACTGCCTGTTACATGACAACTGGAAGGACAGATGTCTTCACAAGTAAAAAATCATGGCGGATACATCAGTCAACAGTTGTTGCCTATGACTGTAAAATCGAATAGGCAATGTCTGGGGTATAAAGGAAAGAGAGAAGAAGACCCTGCAGGGGGACGCCAGAAGACAGATAGGATAGTGAGGTCAGCACCTTCTCTCCTGTTAAGTGTCATTCCTTGTCTGCCTCCAGATTACAAGTTAGGGGGCAATATCCTGCTTCTTCTCAAAACTCTCTCTCTCTCTCTCTCTCTCTCTCTCTCTCTCTCTGTTAGCTAGTAGTGTAGCTAGGACCCTGTCTCTGCCTCTTCTCTTCACTATGAAGTACGGTAATTGATAAATAAAGCTTTATCTACATTTTTAATTAGGTTGTGCACCTCTTCTGTATTAATTATTCTGCCAACAAAGATAACTTAAAGTACCAGATGTTGGGACAAATACCAGAGGAAGACTATCTCTGGTCGTTCTCATGAGCATCCACAGTTATCTGGCTGCCTGGAGTCAGAAACAAAACTATGCACTAGGTGCAACATAGTCTGATCCCACAGCTGATCAGACCGATTCTCAAGTCTGGACATTTTATATATGTAAGTATTCCTTTGCCCTGACCTGGATAGCCCAGTATAGCCCAATCTCATCAGAGTTTAGAAGCTAAGCAGGATTGGTCCAAGGATTGGAGAATAAGGAGAATAATTTAAAATCACTGGATAGTCTGAAAGCACTAAATATAGAACTGTCATGGTTACAAATTATGCAACTAAAATATAGATTTAAAGAAGATCAGAAAGTTGGGTTTTACAAAAAACAGATAGACATGGACAAGATACGGTTTACTTCGGAGGTTCAAATGATAAAGAGACTATATAGAGCCTTATTAGAAGGGAAGACACAGGAAGAAGTGGTATGGGCTAGTCTAAGAACTTGGAACAAGGATCTAGGATATGACATAGAACCGGATAAATGGTTAAAGATATAGGAAACAAATATGAAAATCATCAGGGCAACCCCGTTTAAAGAAAATATCTATAAAGTGGCACATAGATGGTATCTATACCCTTCTAGGCTAGCAAAATATTCTAAAATATCGACCAATATCTGTTGGAAATGTAGACAGAATGTCGGCACATATTTCCACATGTGGTAGACATGTCAGAAGGCTAAAGAATATTGGGAGAAGATCGAAAAGATGTTAGAGGAAATTATGGGAGAGCCGATCCCATTGAAACCCGAAATTTTTCTTCTAAATATTATGCCAGAAATAGGGGGGAAAGAAGGAAAAAATATGTTGGTACACTGTATAACAGCCGCCAGAATGTGTTATGCTAAGTACTGGAAAACGGAGAAAATTCCAGA
>NW_015173783.1:0-15343 GCF_001447785.1 Gekko japonicus
CCTCCCCATCTACTTGCTTTCTTTGTTTCAGTGTCTCTCTCTTTCTCACTCTCTCACCATCTTTCTTTCCACCTCTTTCATACTTTCCATCTTTCTTTTTCTCTATTCCTTCCTTCTTTCCATCCTCCCTTCCCCATCTATCTGCTTTCTTTGTCTCTCTCTCTTTCTCTTTCTCTCTTTCCTTCCCTCCCCGATCTATTTGCTTTCTTTCCACCTCTCTTTCTCTTTGTCTGTATTTCCCCCTTTCTTTCTCTCTCTCTTCCTTTCTTACCCCTTCCTTCTCATCAATTTGCTTTCTTTGTTTCTCTCTCTCTCTTTCCACAACTTTTATTCTTTCTTTCCACCTCTCTCTCTTCCTCTCACTCTTAGACAAATAAATATCATTAGGAAACCACTATCATTGGACAAATAAATATAATATCAATATCTGTTTTCATCCCTTTTGTTTTTATTTTGGCAGTCTCATTTAATGTTAATAAAAAGCAAATTTACATATTTAAAAAACCCTATGCAATATTTGTCCATGTTTCACGGCTCTCAGACATCGGATGTTTATTATAGGTGGCTAAGCAAGTTTGGCCACCCCTGGTGTACCAGGATGGATGGTGCTATTTACAACTGAGATCCTCAATGGAAAAGATCCATACACATTTGTGTTTTAATAAAATGATAACATGAAAGCAGACTCCCTAAGAATAATAGTATACTACACCCATAATGAACCAAAAGTGTTTTTGAGTTGTATCTCTTGCAAGGAATTAAATGACCTGATATAGCAGAGCTAACTAGATTCCTAGCAAACTATAAACAACACCTCTCTTTCTTCCTCTCACTCTTAGACAAATAAATATCATTAGGAAACCACTATCATTGGACAAATAAATATAATATCAATATCTGTTTTCATCCCTTTTGTTTTTATTTTGGCAGTCTCATTTAATGTTAATAAAAAGCAAATTTACATATTTAAAAAACCCTATGCAATATTTGTCCATGTTTCACGGCTCTCAGACATCGGATGTTTATTATAGGTGGCTAAGCAAGTTTGGCCACCCCTGGTGTACCAGGATGGATGGTGCTATTTACAACTGAGATCCTCAGTGGTAAAGATCCATACATATTTGTGTTTTAATAAAATGATAACATGAAAGCAGACTCCCTAAGAATAATAGTATACTACACCCATAATGAACCAAAAGTGTTTTTGAGTTGTATCTTTTGCCAGGAATTAAATGACCTGATATAGCAGAGCTAACTAGATTCCTAGCAAACTATAAACAACACAATGGCCCCTGCCACACGGGCAGGAAACTGCAGAGGAGAAGTGTGGCTGTTTGCCCCGGGGCAAACTAACATGCAGTAAAGCGATCAGACCTACTGTGGAGGTTCTGTGGAGGTACTGTGGAGGTTCCATGGCAAGGGAGAGGTGCCATGATTGACACAGCTTAACTTCAATAACACAGTGTGGTTTCTCCTACTATGCTGGTAAAGGTAAATGTAAAGGTTTCCTTTGCTCAAAAAGAGGTTAGTGGAAAGGAGGGCCAATATTAAAACCTATTCATAAAAAGAGGTACATGTATTTATTGATAATATCAAATTAAAACATATATAGGGGCCCAATTACAACCAATATACATACAATTTTTATTGGTTTTATTGGTTGTAAAATATGTGTGTTTAATCTTCTACTTTTTATTTTTACAGCAATTTACGTTCTGGTCTGGATTGAATTTGTATTTTGTATATATTTTTGATTGTGTTTTTATGAATGTAACTATTTACCATCTAGCCACTTTTGTTTGACCTCTGAGGAAGGCCGATTCGGCCGAAACGCATCAGGTCAATTTTTTTAGCCCTGGTTATGATTATGTTTTATGTATATTGGTTGTAATTGGGCCCCTATATATGTTTTAATTTGATATTATCAATAAATACATGTACCTCTTTTTATGAATAGGTTTTAATATTGGCCCTCCTTTCCACTAACCTTTGTTTGGTTTTGGATTTCTTTGTTAGGTTTAGTTTTTTTTTCCCTTTCTTGTTCCTGCTAGTTCCTTTGCTCAAAAGCCAGTCAAATCTGACTCTAGGGGGTGGTGCTCATTTATTTATTTGGGCTCAGGGCGGCTCACATAAGGCACTGAGTGCAATCAACATACAAAATATATAATACAGGTTACAAAGTTAAAACAGATTAAAATCAATACAATGGATGCACCTATAAACTCCTCACTTGTTGCATAGAAGGGGGGAAGGCTGGGTGCTGAAAGATGTTACTCAGCCACCCTAACAGTCTCTCTCTGTAAAAGGGCGGTGGTACAAGTGGTCATGGCGGCTCCTACGCATAAGCCTGGCGGAAGAGCTCCGTCTTGCAGGCCCTGCGGAACTGTACAAGGTCCCGCAGGGCCCTGATCTCTTCTGGGAGCTCATTCCACCAGGTAGAAAGTGCCACCGAAAAGGTCCTGGCCCTGGTTGCCACAAGCCTGGCCTCTCGGGGGCCTGGAAATACAAGATGAAGTTAGGTCCCTCAGGTAAGTCGGACCCTGGCCATATAGGGCTTTAAAGGTAAGCACCAGCACTTTGAAGCGAATCTGGTATGCTATTGGCAGCCAGTGCAGTGCTTTCAGCACAGGTCGGATGTGCTCCCAGCTCGGGACACCCACCAACAACCTGGCTGCAGTATTCTGCACCAGCTGTAGCTTCCGGATTAGCGACAAAGGCAGCCCCGTGTAGAGAGCGTTTACAAGCCGAAGAGCCAGCACTATCAGAAGAAATTTCTGTGGTCATGTGGCCGGCATGACTAGAGACCAAGGTGCATGGAACGCTATTACCTTCCCACAGAAGTGGTACCTATTTATCTACTTGCAATTTCTTGCTTTCGAACTGCTAGGTTGGCAGGAGCTGGAACCAGAGACGGGAGCTCACTCCATCGCACAGCACTTGAGTCTCGAACTGCTGAACTACCGACCTTCTGGTCTGCAGTTAAGCATCTTAACCACTGAGTCACCACGGCTATGCTGGTAGCTGCTGCCAAAGCAAGATTTATTAATTTTTTATCTGCATAGCCGATCAAATCTCCAATACTCAATCAGAACCCACACGTAGCCCCACCCACTTCCTAAAAACACCAGAAAAGATCTTGGTGGGTTCAATGGCACCCACAGACAGCACTTTGGGGACCCTTGTTTTAATGTTTAGGTAAAACAGTTCCCACCTGGCTATACCTGGGATTCCACACAATGGCACTTCCATTAATGCTGAACTCTTGGCCTGCAGGAGCTCGGGGATCCATCGTTCCAACCCGAATTCTCTGGAAGGATTCATTGCGGAATGCGATTGTATTGATGATATCATATCCAGTGGCCAGTTCCCCTTCTTCGTCAAAGAAAATTTCATCCCCAGCACTATTGTTAAAGCGAACCTTTCGTAAAAAACTGTGCAGCTAGATAAGAGGAGAAAAGTTTGCAAAACTGAACAAACGTCTTGAGAGCTCAGTGTTACTACAGTCTTCAGAATCCTGACCATTTCTCCTTAAAACCTATTTTTTGATATTGGCAAGGATAAGTGGCAAGATTCTGTATATTCTACAGCCCACAGTAACTCTTTTTAAAATTTGTTTGGCCATGTTCATAGGCCAATTTTTGCACTGGCACTCAAGAAAGATAACAAAACATAGAATACGATTGACTGAGAGGACATGAAACATTGATTAACTATGTGATAGTCCTGCTGACATTGTGGAAATTAGAGGCCTTGAAAGGTTTTCTCCCTAGTGTTCCTGCAAGGCTATGCTACTCGGGGAATTTTAAGGGAGACTCTTCACTTCTGCCACTGATCTGGCCCATCTTCTCATCCTTCTGGTTGCAGCTGTAATGCTGGCCAGTGGCCAGTTGAGGATGACTCTTAGGGGATGTGCCATTAACCATGTACTAACCACTACCACTCTCTAAGAATAGGGGCTGATGGATTTTGAAAATCTTACAAATACAAAAGCCCTGTAACTCAACAGACTGAGAACCTTATGAAATTGTCAGTATTTCAACACATGGCATACAGAGGATAAATGAGTAAGGACTTATTTTTAGATATTTGGAAACCTTTTATAGAAACTGGTGTGTAGATCTGCCACCACTCTTCTTATATTTTTCTTTCTGCTTTATATACACTTTTTTCTTATTTTACTTTGTTGCCAGATTTTATGTTTTTTGGCCCTTCTTGCTCTTTTTTCTTTAATGAAGAAAAGAACGAATGTAAAAAATACAAAAAAAGAGATTAGAGAGAAATAGGTAATGAAGCCTTCCAGTCATTCTGTTGTCTCAAGTGTGAGAACAAATAAGCATAACATTTGGGGTGGGGGGTGTCTTGATGGAGAGAGGCAGTCTCCAAAGTTCCGTGGTAGTCAGGTTCCATTTCCAGGTCCACTGCAAAAAGGGCACCTGTACACAAATGAGCATTTAGGTGTGAATTAATAATACTTATGGATGACTCTTCAAGACAGCAGTTAACAGGCTACAGATGGGGTAACAGCCTTATCTTTGCCACGTGGCAAGTATCATAAATGATGATCATGTGAACCCGCTGGCAAGTGTGAAATCAATGGAGAAATAAAAGATCTTATGGAAGAATATAAACGAGTGTTTCCATATTTGTATTTCGACATGAGCAGACTCTCTGATCAATTGGTCTAGCTCAGAATCTGCCAAATAATTCATTTAGGGGTAAGGCATTATGTATGGCCAAGAAGAAAGGTCCCCGAAAGGTTGGAATAGTTAAGATTTCCAAATAGGCTCTTGAAAAGATGGGGTGCTGCCAGAGTCCCAAGTCAAACAAGCTCAACAACAGTCCTGTAGAAAGGTTCAGTTTATTGAGAAAGGTACTTAGGTCATCATTAGACACTATCTGTGTCAGGAATGGGGTTCAGGTGGGAAAGCAAATTATTATACCCAGTTCATACAGGTCCACTGATGGGTGCAAGCCAATAAGCAGGGGCATGCAAGCGTGCTGAGAATAATGGCCTTTCATTCCCAGTGGGGAAAAGCAGCACGGTGGAGCTCGGTCTCAAGGCCACAGCAGGGAGATAACGGGGAGAAACCTGAAGTGCATTCCAGAAGGAGGAGGAGGTAGACAGGAGGTGGGAAAGCTGCTAAGAGAATACAAGCAAGCACACCCATGGCGGCTGTAGCCGACAGGTGCTCAGTCCTCAGAAAGAGGGCAGAAATTTCCTTTTGGCATCACTAAATAACTAGAGATGGTCCCTTAGTTCTAAAATATTAAGTATCTTATTCATAACTAGAGGGAGTTCTGAAGGAAAGCTTAAGAATCTTTCATCTACAGTCCTTGGAGTGATTATCAGGAACATGAGGCTAACATTCAGATTAGGAGTACATTGCATAGAGACAGATCTCTCCCCCACCCCCACAGATTTCCTTTCATGGCCCTGTGAAAACACAATTTCCTTGGACTGCTGCATACACCTTGAAGATCTTCACACTAGTTTTATGTAGCGAGGTACACAGACCCCCCCCCCTTCCGGGCTGCTTGAGATTGGGGGAAAGGCATGGATGGAATGCCCAAGGTCTTTCTGTTTACTTTCCAGTAGGGGTGTGCGTTCAGCTGAGCTGAATAATTGTCCGAATACTGCTTATTCAGCAGTATTCATGGTCCCCAAATGCTGAATCAGATTCTCTATAGGCCAAGGGGAGAGGGGGAGGGGAAAGAGGGTAGCTCACTGCCAATCACTGCCATGCATCCGCAAATTGCAGGTGCATGGTGTAGCTCTTTGCAAGGCTGGTGTTGCTTGCTGCTGGTCCACCCAAGCACAGCACCACTTACCTTGCTTCGGAGGGGGGAGGGAGAAATTGCAACAGCATTTCAGTAGGACTCCAGCCTAATGGCTAGTAGAGTTCATTGTTGGGTGGGCGGGTGGGCTCCTGCATAGTCAGGAGGGGGTTGATATTGCCCTCCTGACAATCTATCTATCTATCTATCTATCTATCTATCTATCTATCTATCTATCTATCTATCTATCTATCTATCTATCTATCTGAGAACATAAGCCAGTTTTGAAACATATATATATGTTTCAAAACTGGCTTATATAGATAGATAGATAGATAGATAGATAGATAGATAGATAGATAGATAGATAGATAGATAGATAGATAGATTGTCAGGAGGGCAATATCAACCCCCTCCTGACTATGCAGGAGCCCACCCTGTCAGCTCTCGCCAGAAGGGAGACACTAGTCCAAGACCCTTCCCAGGGGGACCCGGGATACTTGCGCTGCAACCACAAAGGGAGGGGGCCGGGGCTGCGGTAATCACTGGGCCGATTGTCAGGGACACGATCGATGGAAAACGGGATGGCAAGTCAACAACCGAGACCAGTTCCCCTTTGAGCTCTGGATGGTGTCTCAGTTGCTTTAAGAAGTGGGTGGTCGGGGATAACAAGTGCAAAGGCTGAACAAATAAAAGATGAGAGTCAGGTGAAACCAGGGAGGAATGAGATGGAAGGAGTTACGGAAAAAGTCAGAGAGGAGTGGTGAACTCCACTCGAACTCGTCTATCGTCTCCCCATCGTTGTGAGTGAGTGCCGTTAACTCTACCATGACAATTCTGGGGTGATCCTAAACTCTTAAGCTTCGGCCAACGCATCCTGGATCCCATCCATAGCTCACTCAGTCCCTCCCTCCAATCCGGGTGTGACAAATATATAGTAATTAAAAAAGAAAAATTAAAAGGGTTTTTAGTCTTCCTTTATGTATCCTGTGTTGGGTGGGTGGATTGATTGATAGGGGCGGGTGGGTTGTATTGGGTGAGTGTTCCGGGAGACTGCTTTGCTCCATTCAACGGTCACCTCAAGGCTTGACTACTGTAACGCTCTCTACTTAGGGCTGCCTCTGTCGCAAATCCAGAAGCTGCAGCTAGTGCAGAATGCTTTGGCCAGGACCATATCCAGCCGAGGCTGCAAGCGCTGCACTGGCTGCCGATAGCATACCGGATTCGCTTCAAAGTGCTGGTTCTTACCTTTAAAGCCATAAATGGCCGAGGTCCGGCTTACCTGAAGGACCGCCTCTTCCCGTATGCTCCCCCAAGAGCACTATGATTGGGGAGCCTCCATCTCCTGGAAGTACCAGGCCCCCAAGAAGTTAAGTTTGCCCCTACTAGGGGCAGGACATTTTCGGTGGCAGCTCCTACCTGGTGGAATGAGCTCCCAGAGGAGATCCGGGCCCTGCGGGACCTTGTGCAGTTCTGCAGGGCCTGTAAGACGGAGCTCTTCCACCAGGCTTTTGAGTAGGAGCCGCTGCCACTACTATCCCTCCATCGTGGTAGTGCTTCATTGTCTGCCCCTATCATGGGATGCAAACATCGCCTGGCAGAAGCGTGTAGAACAGCGCTGCGGGAGACCGTGCTATTGAGACAGATGGCCGCCGAATTGGGTTTATTGTTTCCCATCTTGGATGACTTACATAAAAAATCAGAGCACCTTGATTATTGTATGGGTTTTATTGTGGGTTTAAATGTTGTCTATTTTATTGTATTTTATCTATTTAATTCAGCTTTGCCGCATGTTAGCTGCCCTGAGCCATTGGGAGGGCGAGATACAAATCTATACATAAATAAATAAATAAATAAATAAATAAAATGAAACATTACTTACAGTTACAGTTTAAGTCTTTTAAATGTCCTTTTGGGTTCCTTGGGGGCGGGAGCTGTTCAAAAGCAATAATGTTCAAATTGTTGTTCAAAAGCAATAATGTAAGTTCTAATTTGTGTTGGTTGTTGTACTTCCACTGTTGTTGTGACAGTTGGGGTTTTTTTTTATATTTTTCCATTTTAGATTGTTCCTTCTGGTTGCTGTTGGTGGATCTATTTGTTCTTCAGTACTGTGCATTTTTGTTCAGTAGTTGAACTTTTCTTGTGCTTTGTGTTAGCTGTTGCAGTGTTGTGAAGGTTTCCTGCTTAAAAATAGATTCCTTTAGGTTGATGGTGGGGTGTGGGTTGTTGTTCAATAGTGCGCCTTGTTGTAAGTTTTGGTTTGTGTTAGTTCTTGCACTGTTGTTGCTTCTTGATGCAGTGCCATACAGGTTGGCAGTGGTACAGGGTTCTGTTGCTGGGCACAAGTGCATTCAATACACTGATTCCACTGCCATTGCAGAAAGGCCCCCCCCCTTGTAAAATGAGATTCATGGGTTTGAAGTTGGTCCTGTTGGGTTTTGGTGTCACACTTGTACTACCACAGTGGCACTTGTTCTGCTAGGCGCATAGGATGTATTTTCAATAGAGTTCCTGAGCTGAGAAAAAGCCTAAACTACACTGTCATAGTTGTCAGTGTCCTTGACAACCATGATGGTATAATCACTGACCTTGAGCCAGACATCCTGGAATGTGAAGTTAAATGGGCCTTAGAAAGCATTACTAACAACAAAGGTATCCCAGCTATTCAAAGTCTTAAAAGATGATGCTGTTAAAATGCTGCACTCAATTTGCCAGCAAATTTGGAAAACTTAACAGTGGCCACAGGATTGGAAAAGGTCAGTATACATTCCAATCCCAAAGAAGGGCAATGCCAAGGAATGTTCAAACTATCGCACAATTGCACTCATTTCACATGATTAAGGATGTTAAGGACCATGTGCTTGGTTTTTGCTAGCCGCATCTCCCCCCATCACCCCCTGTCTGCATTAACTCCCCTCCTGTCCAGCTTACTGTCCCCAAATCCTTTGTGTTTGCTTTGATCTTTTGGTCTGCAGCCAAGAGGTCCGCACTTGCTGGCTGGTTCTAGCAGTGTGGTTTAGAAACATCCCTAGGTTCTATTTTTCTCCCCATCCATTCTTCATTGCAACAGACAAGGCTTCAGGACAGATAAGTATAACCGTGACCCTTTGTTGTTCAGTCGCACAGTCGAGTCCAACTCTTCACGACCCCATGGACCAGATCCCGCCAGGCCCTCCTGTCTTCCGCCGTCCTCTGAAGTTGGCTCAATTTCATGTTCGTTGCATCTATGACACTGTCTAACCATCTCATCCTTTGCTGTCCCCGTCTTTTTTGACCTTCAATCTTTCCCAGCATCAGGGTCTTTTCCAGTGAGTGCTCCCTTCTCACTTGGTGGCCAAAGTATTTGAAAGGGACTATTTTTAGTACTGTATTTGTAAGGAACTTGATTGAATGTGTGTGTGCTTCAGTATTGATTGAATGTGAAATATATTCTTAAGTAAAAGACAGATTGTTTTGAATCTACCAGCCTCGACTCTTTCACTGGCAAATCCTTGGGGTGGACTGGACCTTGGTATACACAGGCAGGAACCCATATAAAATTTGCCATCTGCTGTACATAAAGCAGTTCGGCTAACAAGAGTACCAGAAAAACATCTACTTCTGCTTCATTGACTATGCTAAAGCCTTTGATAGTGTGGATCACAACAAACTATTACAGGTCCTTAAAGAGATGGGAGTACCAGACCACCTCACATGTCTCTTGAGAAACCTGTATAAGGGTCAAGAAGCAACAGTTAGAACCGGATATGGAACAACTGATTGGTTTAGCATAGGAAAAGGAGTACAACAAGGATGTATATTGTCCCCTTGCTTATTTAATTTATATGCAGAGTACGTCATGTGAAATTCTGACCTGGATGAATCACAAGCTGGATTTAAGATTGCTGGGGAAAAGATCAACAACCTCAGATATGCAGACGATGCGACTCTAATGGCAGAAAGTGAAGAAGACCTAAAGAACCTCCTGCTCAGGGTGAAAGATGAGAGTGCAAAAGTTGGCTTGAAGCTCAACATCAAAAAAACTAAGATCATGGCATCTGGCCCCATCACTCTGTGGCAAATAGAAGGGGAAGTTGTGGAAGTAGTGACAGACTTCATGTTCCTGGGGTCCAAGATCACTGCAGACGGTGACTGCAGCCATGAAATTAAAAGACACCTTCTCCTTAGGAGGAAAGTGATGGCAAACCTAAACAACATGATAAAAGGTAGAGACATCATCCTGCCAACAAAAGTCCACATGGTCAAAGAAATGGTATTCCCAGTAGTTATGTATGGCTGCAAGAGCTGGACTATAAGGAAGGCCAAGTGCCGAAGAATAGATTCTTTTGAACTATGGTGCTGGAGAAGACTCTTGAGAGTCCCCTGGACTGCAAGAAGATCAAATCAGTCAATCCCAAAAGAAAACAACCCTGAATGTTCCCTGGAAGGCCAAATACTGAAGTTGAAGCTCAAATACTTTGGCCACCAAATGCGAAGAGAGCACTCACTGGAGAAGACCCTGCTGCTGGGAAAGATTGAAAGTCAAAGAAGAAGAGGATGGCAAAGGATGAGATGGTTAGACAGTGTCACCAATGCAACGAACATGAAATTGAGCAAACTTCAGAGGACAGCGGAAGACAGGAAGGCCTGGCGTGATCTGGTCCATGGGGTCGCGAAGAGTCGGACTCGACTGTGCGACTGAACAACAACAACAACATAGAGTGGGACAATCAATCTTTTATGACAAAGAATATATACACGCTACTGTAGGGCAACTCAGTCACTGAGGGGAATGGAAGATTTGGTGGGGGGAAATCTGCCAGACAGTTGGGGAGCTACAGGGGTTCGTCATACCATGTTATTAAAGACAGTCTAATGAAAAAATGGTGGTTGTTAAATACAAGAATTTGTCCACCTACATCACCTGTAATGTCACCAATAGCACCTTGTTATGATAAATCTGTGAGAAAAAATAATGATTTTATATCATATCATGATATGGTACACAAGTGAAAATCAAATACTGGTAGACTAGTAGTGAAGAAGGGGAAAAGATACATTGCTTAACATATTGAGACTTAAAGAAATAATGTGTGCAGGAAAAGACAGATTGAGAAACTTGACAGATTTTGGTAATAGTATTGAATAAAAAAGGTCATCTTTTAGGTGACATCTATAAATTGTTACTTCAGTATGACGCAGAAACAGAACAAGTCAAGACATGTACGGTGAAACGGTTGCAGAACTTCAACAAAGAGATCTCATTTCAACAATGAGAAAATTTTTTGACAAAGGATATAAAATTTACAGCCAGTCATCACTTAGAGAAAATTGGTATAAGATGTTCTTTGCTGTTAAACTACTCTGAAAGATATACAGAGAATGGACAAAAAATATGTTGGAAAATCACTTAGAGAAATAGGTTGCGATGGGCCACAGATGGACTTGCGATGGGCCACAGATGGCCTGATCACTCCAGCGCACTCTCCTGCCGTCAGGATGGTCTGATCAGGTCATCCCACCTCCATGCCGTTGTACCTCCCCCCCTTTGCATTATGCACATCATCTCAAACTCCATAGGGAGCCCTCAGTGTGGAAGTGTAGTTCATTAATTCCTCCTTTAAGCACATGGGAACCAAATGGCACCAAAAAATGACTCACCCGCAGTTGTGTCTGATCACACACTGACGAGCTGTGCCTGCAGCTTCAAAGGGAGGTGTGATCGTGCAACTGTGGGTCTATTTCCTCCCGGAAGAAATAGCCTTGCTTCCCCCCTCCCCCGTTTTATCCGGTGCGTCTGACCGCACCCATAGATTTATCAATCCGTTTTAAAAATATTGTCTACAATGTTTGTTTAAAAAAGTGCATTACCCTTATTCCTTTCTCCCCCCTTTTCCCCCGTATGCTATTTTTTAAAAACTGAAATAAGAAATATAATATTTTTTTAAAAAAAAAACCTCCACCTTTTAAGTAGAATAAATGAGTGCACAGATTTCCATTTCTACTTTGTTCTGACAAAGGAGGATTTCACTCTCTGGAGCTCACACACTGAAACTCTTGCTGGTCTCAAAGCTGCTATGAAAAGTGAATCGAACTGGAACACAGAGAGTGCTATTCACTGAGCACTAAATTTGGCCCTCCTCTCTTTCATCCCCTTCTCAATTGCTTCAGTGAGAAAGTCTCTACACAGAATCCTGTCTAGAATGCTTGCTTAATCATCTATGCCCCAACGTGTAAAAGTTGTCTTCAGAAGCCAATGGAAGAATGAGATGTGACCAAAAAGGAAGTCAGGCTCACCTGCCAGGGCTGAATGTTCCCAGGTTTCCTTTTGCTTCGATGTGCCCTTGCTGTCAATTTGCCATTTGATGAATGCAGGGCATGGAGAGCATGTGCAACTGTGTAAGCAGCATTGTACATGCTGTAGCTCTCACCAGTCATCCTGGTTTCAAACACGGATCCAGGGAGGCTGCTCAGCTTCTCTTGCCCAGTACAGAATGGACGGTTTGCAGAAGGTTGATTAGCCATTGGGAAAGAACAATTAAATACAGCTTTCCAGAATCGGCGGAGAAAAGGAAAACTGCCTGGATTTATCCTGTCAAGGAAGTCCTCAAATCCTGGCACCACATTTGTGTGCAGGGCAAAGGACAAGGTACCGTTGAGGGACTGTGTTGGGAATCCCTCCCAAGCAATCACCGTTGTAAAATCCCACTTGGCAGTTATGATCCAAACCCTCTGCATTGGAGAGAGGTAAACAGATTCATACTCATATAGAATTACTCGTAAGTCATCCATAGACAGAATACCCCCGTGGACAAGGATCACATTCACTTTGTTCAGCCGGAGAGAAGAAAATATGCCTTCTGTGATTTCATTTGGATCGCTATTCGATAAAATTGGCATCATTTGTATAAAAGCAATACAGATGTTGTTCTGGAGGAGCCTCGGTCGCAGGGACTGCAGAAAAGTTTCTCCGCTCTCATCATCGGACGTGATGAGGCCAACCCACGTCCATCCGAAATGCTTAAGTAGCTGAACAATCCCTACATACTGAAGCTCTTCATTTGGAAACATCCGGTAGAAAAAAGGGAACTTGATTTTGTCACTCAGCACGGGATCAAAGGAGGCATAATTCAGCTAACACAAGTGGGAAAAGCTTGTTTTTATATTAAAAATGATTCACTCAGTTTTACAAATCAAGAATTACATCTTTGATGCAACAGCCTTTCCTTATGGCACAAAGTAAACACACTCAAAATGAATATTATACCTTGGATTATATGTATGTTATGTTCAATGTATTTTCATATACCTTGTAACTGTATCCATAGCATCAGTACTTTATTCACTGCTTCAGATTTCTCTAAAGAGTTCCCGTTGGGGGAAGGAACATTTGGCTTTCCTGACCTTAGTTTATGTCATCAGGCATATCTGTTCACTGCTACTAATCATTGAGATTGCTCCTCTCAGTTGGACTTCGGCTATATCGGAGGCTTCTTGTCTGGTGACCCTCTTCCAGTGGAATCTGTGAGGATGTCGTCATGCTAAAATAGACCCGGCTCCTTCTGAAATATCTGCACTTAGAGGATTATGGTGTATAATGTCACAACAATATATTTATTTATTTAATTTATATACTGTCCTCCCTGCAGACGGGCTCAGTTTGACACATATGCACATGGTAAATTAGCACAATGGGCCAATACAGATTTCAAAACAGGGAAGAAATCTTTTTTTAAAAAACGGAAGCATGGACAGATAGGAAGATTTTTACTTTGGACTTTTTAGTAGACTATGTAGTTCACACGGTGAATTTGCCACGGGAGAGCCATGGGTGGTGGGTGGATTATCCGTGTGCGATCACACCCCCAACGTCTGGGAAGTGGAGCGCACCCGTGGCCAACCCGTGGCTTACCACCGAAAACACGCGATAAAAAAGTAGTACCTCAAAAGTACTGGCAAACGGTTTGCCACGGGCTGCCTCCGGATGCCTATGGTGTGATCGCGCTGGTGCATGGCTTTCCCCTCTGGCTCCTTGTTTATGCGCTGGCGCCGAGGGAAGGACCTGTGGTGGATGGACCTGTGGTGGATGGACCTGTGTGCTGCCGGCGCGTCTGATCATATAATTACAGATCAGTGCAATTTGCCACGCCTCCCCCCATGATATCCGGCCCGTGTGACCAGGACCTATTATGAGTTTTTCTATTTTCTCAGCTGAGATAGGGATACGACCTCTCAACTCTGTTGAATGGCAATACTTATGACTCCAACTTCTGTCAGTATCTAACTATGGTCCTGCAGCACTAAATGTTTCAGAATCTCCTCTATCCTCGGAAACTTTCATTGAATCAATGCAGAAAATGGGACCTGCAGGATTTGTTTAGAGATGTTTGATGTCGATATCATACCTAAAGTCTTGGAAATGAATGGAACCAGGAGCTAGATCTCCCTGTTTTGGCAAAGCAATAAAAGAATTTGGCTTTAAATGTTGGACCTGTTGCTTCTACAGACCTCATGCTGTGATTTATACAGCAAAACATTATGTTTAGGATACGGGGTGAACCACAGCACCTTTAGAACTAAGGAATAAGAAAACAGTCTAATTGCTGGCATTGTATCTCACATGATGCATCTTTTAACTACACAAATTACAATTGTGTATCGTCATATCTCCCTTATATATAAAAGCCGAATGGTGGTGGCACTTCTCTAGAACATTCCACACACTCCGGAATTGGTTGGCGCCCTGGTGTGTCACTCTGAATCTACTGGCTGCATTGATTGAGTCTCGTCTCCAACATTCTAAACAGTTTGCTGTTTCTCTCCCCCCCATAGCCAGTCAGAACACAGAGGTTATTTGCATATGCAGCCTCATTGGCCTTTGCCTCGGAACACAGAGGTCGTTTGCATATGCGACTTGATTGGCTTTTGCCTCTAACATTCTAAACAGTTTGCTGTTCTGAGGTAAAATGTGTCCAATCTCCAGGTGAGGGCTGGAGATCACTAAGAATTACAACTGCTTTCCAGATGGCAGAGATCAGTTCCCCTGGAGAAAATGGTGGGCTCTGTATCCTTGTATGCTGCTGAGGTGGCCCCCGTATGACAGCCAATGTGATGTAGCAGTTAGGGCTTTAGAGCACAGGAGAGGCTGCAGGTGTGGGGAGGTGGAAAGCTGAAGAGTGAAGGGGAAATAAAGGTAGGTTGATGATTGGCTGAGAAGGAGATAGGGTTGCCAACTCCTGGTGGGAAATTCCTGGAGAGGTGAGGGATGGAGCCTGGAGAGGGTGAGGTTTCAAGAGGCGTGGGACCTCGGACAGGTACAAAGCCATAGACTCCACCCTCCAAACCAACCATTCCCTTCTGGGGAACCATCATTGCCAATCTCCAGGTGAGGGCTGGAGATCACTCAAAATTACAACTGTTCTTTAGGTAACAGAGATCAGTTCCTCTGGAGAAAATGGTGGACTCAGTGTCATTATACCCTACTGAGGTCGCCACAGCAAATTGTCCAAGGCCGGGGCACCCACCCAGAGGCTCTTTCTAGAGGCCGTTGTATTTATTTCCACAACGGGCCTTTTTCCTAGTTTTATAT
>NW_015173783.1:16560-31546 GCF_001447785.1 Gekko japonicus
GGTTAATGAATACGGTTTTGACTTCCACCCACCTTGGCAGCCTGCTGGGAAAAAATGAATCTCCTTCAGTCTTGTTAAGCAAGCAGCCATTCTAGAACTGATAAGGATGACATGTGATAGATGCCTGCCTGCTTCCTCTTATCTCTCCCGACTCTTTGAAAAGTTCCTTGGGCAAAAAGAAAGAAAGAAAGAAATAGGGAGGAAAAAATTTACCAAGGTATTGGGGGAGTAAGGTTCCCCCCCCCCTGTTAGATGAAAGCAAGGCAAGGGGTTGAATATTCTTTCAGAGTCCTGTCTGGCCTGGTCCTATCTTGTTTGGACCATTGGTGCCACTGGTTTGGAGTTAGTAGTGGATATAGTGATGACCCTGTGCACAGGTGGCTTTAAAGGTGGGTTAGAGAGATTCACGGAGGAGTGGTCTGTCAATAACTACTAGCCATAGTGACTAATGAGAACCTCCATATTCAGAGGTTTCAGTGCTAGCAGGTAACAGCCGTAGAAGGCCTTAGCCTCCAAACAGAAGAGAGCAATGAGGGCCCCGGTCACACAGGAGGATTTGCCCCGCAAGAGGGACAGATCGGGGGCGCATCAAGCACACCGCAACATCTGGGAAGCATCACGCACCCATCCCCGATCCGTCCCTTCGGCCCGAAAATGCACATTTAAAAGGTACTAGCAACAGAGCACTACCTTCCGGATGATGTGCGGCAACTCCAGGCGTCTGGTCGGGGAAGCGCTGGTAGCCCGTCGCAGCCAGCGCCGTTCCCCATCCCACGCATGCGCACAACTGTGCTACTGCCGGTTTGCTGCACAACATTTGATCAGCTGCCAGAGCATAGAGCCGTGGGGGCACGTCAGATTGCACTCCCGCGGTTCTTTTTGCTCCGGCTCTAATTTGCCTCCTTTTGGCAGTGGATCATCCCGCTCGTTTGACCGGGATCAAGGATGATCAGGGGCCTGGGGACCAAGCCCTACGAGAAAAGTAGGGTTGCCAAGTCTGGCCCACAAGCCGGCGGTGGACTTACAAGGAGGCTCGAAGAGAGGGGAGGGAAGAAGCGTGACGTTCCTATGCCCCCTCCAGGTGACGTACACGTCAGGGATGTCAGTGACGTGCCTACATCACCCGAAAGTGACATACACATATTGGTGACATCGTGGGGGCTACACTCTGTTTTGGGGGCAAAACTCTATGGTTTGAAGCTAATTCTACCATAGAGTTTTGTCCAGAGTGTCACCAGATGTTAGGCACTTTTATGTAGTGGCCCATCACTTGTGGCCCCTCATGGATCACTGCCTTGTCGTGGCGAGGGGGCTTGCGCAGTTCAATGAAGCTGTGGGCTATGCCGTGAAGGGCCACCCAAGACGGACAGGCCACAGCAGAGAACTCAGACCAAGCGTGATCCACCTGGAGAAGGAAATGGCAACCCACTCCAGTATTTTTGCCAAGAAAACCCCATGGACAGTATCAAAAGGCTAAAAGATATGACGCCGGAAGATGAGCCCCTCAGGTCGGAAGGTGTCCAATATGCTACTGAGGAAGAGCAGAGGACAAGTACAAGTAACCCCAGAAAGAGTGAAGCGGCTGGGCCAAAGCCGAAAGGACGCTCAGTTGTGGATGTGTCTGATGGTGAAAGGAAAGTCCGATGCTGCAAAGAACAATACTGCATAGGAACCTGGAATGTAAGATCTATGAATCAAGGTAAGCTTGACGTGGTCAAAAATGAGATGGCAAGACTGAACATCGATATCCTAGGAATCAGTGAACTAAAGTGGACAGGAATGGGCGAATTTAACTCAGAAGACCATTATATCTACTACTGTGGCCAGGAATCTCGTAGAAAAAATGGTGTGGCCTTTATAGTCAACAAGAGAGTGCAAAAGGCAGTACTGGGATACAATCTCAAAAATGACAGAATGATTTCTGTCCGATTCCAAGGCAAACCATTCAACATCACAGTAATCCAAGTCTATGCCCCAACCACTGATGCAGAAGAGGCTGAAGTGGACCGGTTCTATGAAGACCTACAACACCTCCTAGAACTAACACCAAAAAATGATGTCCTCATCATCATAGGGGACTGGAATGCTAAAGTAGGAAGTCAAAAGGTAACTGGAATAACAGACAAGTTTGGCCTTGGAAAGCAAAATGAAGCAGGGCAAAGGTTAACAGAGTTTTGTCAAGAGAACACACTGGTCATAGCGAACACCCTTTTCCAACAACCTAAGAGGCGACTCTACACATGGACATCACCAGATGGGCAACACCGAAATCAGATTGACTATATAATTTGCAGTCAAAGATGGAGAAGCTCTATCCAGTCAGTAAAAACAAGACCTGGAGCTGACTGTGGTTCAGATCATGAGCTACTCATTGCAAAATTCAGACTTAAACTGAAGAAAATTGGGAAAACCACGAGGCCATTCAGGTTTGACCTAGATCGCATCCCTGATGAATATACAGTAGAGGTGAAGAATAGATTCAAGGGTCTGGATTTGATAGATAGAGTGCCTGAAGAACTATGGACAGAGGTTCGTGACATCGTACAGGAGGCAGCAATCACCACCATCCCAAAGAAAAAGAAATGTAAGAAAGCAAAGTGGCTTTCTGATGAGGCTTTACAAATAGCAGAGGAAAGAAGGAAAGCGAAAGGCAAAGGCGAAAAGGAAAGATTTACCCAACTGAACGCAGATTTCCAGAGAACAGCAAGGAGAGATAAGGAGGCCTTCCTGAATGAACAGTGCAAAGTAATAGAAGAAAACAATAGAATGGGAAGGACTAGAGATCTCTTCAAGAAAGTTGGAGAAATCAAGGGAGCGTTCCATGCAAAGCTGGCCATGATAAAGGACAAAAACGGTAGGGACCTAACAGAAGCAGAAGAGATTAGGAAAAGATGGCAAGAATACACAGAAGAACTATACAAGAAAGACCTCGATGTCCTTGACAACCACGACGGTATAATCACTGACCTCGAGCCAGACATCCTGGAATGTGAAGTTAAATGGGCCTTAGAAAGCATTGCTAACAACAAAGCTAGTGGAGGTGATGGTATTCCAGCTGAGCTATTCAAAGTCTTAGAAGATGATGCTGTTAAAGTTCTGCACTCCATTTGCCAGCAAATTTGGAAAACGCAACAGTGGCCACAGGATTGGAAAAGATCAGTATACATTCCAATCCCAAAGAAGGGCAATGCCAAGGAATGTTCAAACTATCGCACAATTGCACTCATATCACACGCTAGCAAGGTCATGCTCAAGATCCTACAAGCTAGGCTTCAACAGTACGTGGATAGAGAACTACCAGAAGTACAAGCTGGGTTTCGAAGAGGTAGAGGAACTAGAGATCAAATTGCCAACATTCGCTGGATTATGGAGAAAGCAAGAGAGTACCAGAAAAATATCTACTTCTGCTTCATTGACTATGCTAAAGCCTTTGACTGTGTGGATCACAACAAACTATGGCAGGTCCTTAAAGAGATGGGAGTACCAGACCACCTCACATGTCTCTTGAGAAACCTGTATAAGGGCCAAGAAGCGACAGTTAGAACCGGATATGGAACAACTGATTGGTTCAGCATAGGAAAAGGAGTACGACAAGGATGTATACTGTCACCTTGCTTATTTAATATATATGCAGAGTACATCATGCGAAATGCTGGCCTGGATGAATCACAAGCGGGAATTAAGATTGCTGGGGAAAAGATCAACAACCTCAGATATGCAGACGATACCACTCTGATGGCAGAAAGTGAAGAGGACCTTAAGAGCCTCTTGCTCAGGGTAAAAGAGGAGAGCGCAAAAGTGGGCTTGAAGCTCAACATCAAAAAAACTAAGATCATGGCATCCGGCCCCATCACTCCTTGGCAAATAGAAGGGGAAGTCGTGGAAGTAGTGACAGACTTCACGTTCCTGGGATCCCAGATCACCGCAGACTGTGACAGCAGCCATGAAATTAAAAGACGCCTGCTCCTTGGGAGGAAAGCGATTGTGAACCTAAACAGCATGATAAAAAGTAGAGACATCACCCTGCCAACAAAAATACGCATGGTCCAAGCAATGGTATTCCCAGTAGTCATGTATGGCTGCGAGAGTTGGACTATAAGGAAGGCCGAGCACCGAAGAATAGATTCTTTTGAACTATGGTGCTGGAGAAGACTCTTGAGAGTCCCTTGGACTGCAAGAAGAACAAATCAGTCAATCCTAAGAGAAATCAACCCTGACTGTTCCCTGGAAGGCCAGATAATGAAACTGAAGCTCAAATACTTTGGCCACCAAATGAGAAGGGAGCACTCACTGGAGAAGACCCTGATGCTGGGAAAGATTGAAGGTCAAAGAAGACGGAGATGGCAAAGGATGAGATGGTTAGACAGTGTCATAGATGCAACGAACATGAAACTGAGCAAACTTCAGAGGACAGCGGAAGACAGGCCTGGAGGGAGCTGGTCCATGGGGTCGCAATCAGTCGGACTCGACTGTCCGACTGAACAACAAAAACTGCTTCAAAGCTGATTTCTGTTATCTTTTTAATTGAACTAATATAAGGGGGGTTGTGTATTGTTTAGTGCTGAGAAATATATCATTCAGCAGGTAGGATTCCCCTAGGACTATTTCTGGAGTTCCAAAGCATTGAAGCTGGTTTACATTGCACTGAATTTATTGTCAAAGCTGATGTATCTCAAGGAGATGTTCAGCAAGAGCTGGTCATTCTGATTGATCTCATCGATCACAAAATTAAAGGCCCAATAGTGCTGGTGGTTTTTAGGGATTAACCTGTAATGAGATTTCCATGTGTACAATGAAATGTAATTTATTGTTCCCCATCCAGTTCCACCTGCATCCATTGCCACAGATTCAGCAGTTTAAACCCTTACTTGTAAATGACAGCCAGAAATTCAGGTGGTTTTGCTTTTTGAACTACTGAAGAGCAGTCATGGAGAGAATGCAACCGTTTTGAATTTTACCACTCCCAGCAGAAGAAAGAAAGGCTGTGGTCACACAGAGCATTAGCCATGCAAGAGAGATGGAAGACAGGTGGATTTTCCGGGCACAATCTCACCAGCACATCTGGGAAGCGTAGCGCTTCCGTGGCACAACCGAGGCTTCCCGCCAAAAACACGCAGCAAAAAACTAGTACTTCGGAGGTACTAGTTTCCAGAAACCGCGGGGCAAGGGCGAGTGTCTGATCGCGTTTCTGGTGGCATCCGGCGCCCGCCCATGTCCCCTTGCAAAAAAGGTGTTTCCCCCCCCTCAAGTCTCCGTGGATGCGCACACGCACCCAACGGAGCATGCACATTTGTCGTGTACACAAAAAAAGAAAACCAGTTTGCCGCACCGCGCGCTTCTTTTTTGCGCACAGGCTTGTCCTGTAATCGGCACCTCTCCCTACCCACGGAACCTCCACGGTACCTCCACAGGACCTCCACAGGAGGTCTGATTGCTTAACTGCGCGTTAGTTTGCCCCGGGGCAAACAGCCACGCTTCCCCCCACACACATTTTCCTGCCTGTGTGACCGGAGCCAAAGAAGACCGTTGCTTTGTAGTTCTAGGCACTGCTCCCCAAATGATAGAAAACCTCTCTCAGTCAGTTGTACTGATAAGAACACTAGCTCCTAAGGTTGTAATGTGGTAAACTGAGCCTAAAGGACCTTGGTTTTACCCCAGCAAATGGGGAATGTATTTTGCTTCTCCATGACTTAACCTTCTAGATTTAACAAGTCAGTCTCTCAAAGATTAGGTTTTACGTTCTGCCACAATCACATGCTTCTAATATAACTGCATCCTGTTGGCCAGACCCTCTGTGAAAGCAGCACGATCCATTCCTCACATCAGCAATCGGGAGAGAGGGGAGAACGCTGGCTACCTTGCTTTTTAAACACTTCCACCAAAAAAACCCCAAACCATGCTATCTAAAAATTTGCCAGGCAGAGATAAAACTAGACAATTCTAGTAACTTTGAAACTCAGGCAGTCCCTGTGGCTTCACTGCTCTCAGAGCATTTCTGCTTTTACTTTGACCTCATCTGGCCAGGTTCATTCCCCCCCCCCAACATCTCCAGGGGTTTTGTTTTTTTGTTGGTTTTTAAAATGTTTATTAAGATCAAGCATAACTTATAACATGTACATTAACTGCAAAACAGTATACAAAAGTCCTGAGAATCCAAAATTACAAACCAGCCAGTTAATCACCAACAAAGTTTTCAACATACATCAGCAGTTATAACATTATAACATAATAATTTATTATCAGATCCGTTCCCATATATAAAAATGACTTTTGAACTATAAATCCCACTGAATGGAGTCAGGTTTAAAATACCACAAGTTTGGGAGTCTGCTACTCTGAACAACAAGAGGAGTCTCGGCAGCAAGGCAGAGGTCAGGGTGAAATCAAAAGTGAAGCCATGTGTGATAGCTCGTCCTAGAGGGCAGCAAGTCGGGTTCTGTCATGAAGTCGAGTACTGGATACCAGGTGCGTACAAATTTATCATAAGTTTTACTGGAGCTGTTTTGGAATCGGTCCTCTGTGTTGGAAAAACTGTGGATCTCTTGGAACGTACTTACACTGCTGGTGGGAATGCCCAGTCATTCAGCAACTCTGGAAGGACATATTCTCCCAAATCAACAGCATCACGAAACAAACACTCCCTGTCACTCTGGAGCTCTCCTTGCTCAATCTCTGGGATTCATCAGTTGGGAATGACTCTAAAAAGACCCTTCCCTCCATTCTCCTTGCAGCAGCCAGACTCACGATTGCGGCAAACTGGGAATCTCCATCTCCTCCTACTCTGACATCCTGGTATGACAAGATTTGTCATCTCCAGTTAAAGCACAACTAGGTAGTAGGTGACCTGAAAGACCTCCAGCTGGGACCCTGGAGAGCGGCTGCTAGTCTGAGTAGATAATAGGGGCCTTTAGGGACCAAGGGCCTGATTCTGCATAAAGCAGCTTCATGTACTCAGGTGTTTATCTGCATTTCAATGGCTCTACACAAAGGAGGTGATTCATACAAACTTTCCTAACCAGCAAGGAGTCTCTGTGCCTAGCCACATGCCAACCCAGCAATGACAAAGAAAATAAGAAATGTCTTCCTTAGGTAAAGAATCCAGTCATTGCAGTAAACACAGGAGATATATACTGAATGGGCAGTGGTAGAATTATAGTGAGAAGTCCAATGAGGGGGAAATGGGGGCCTTTGATTTTCCTTCCAGAGTTTCTGGGTCTACATTTGCATTGAGAGGCTGCTCTGCAGGGATAAAAGAGTGAGCCATACACAGAGGCCTTGGGAAGAATGTCAGGGGAGGTGGCTGTGGTCAATTTGGACCTCCTCTTGGTGAGCATCACCTGTAAGCCCTGATATACATCTTGCAGAATATCAGTGGTTTGGCAAGGCAGGAGAGGGTCCCAGCAAAACTTGAAAGGAGCCTCTCTGTTCCCGCTCTCTACAGACATTGTGGCGTGATCTTGAACTACCATACACGTTATTGCTCAGAAAATGAGTGACATTGGGACATCGTAGCATCCAACATTGTTCAAATAAAAAGTTCAATAACGTTTCTCCAAAACGGAGGTTAGATCATTTCTCTTTTCACTTGTCAAATAGAAACCTGGGCTACTCATTTAATCTGACTAGAGACTTGAGATTTTTAAGGAATACTGCAGATCCTTTAAGCAATTAAGGGGTGCTTACCATGAATCTGTGAAAAGATATTGTTTTTCTGTAAAGTTGAAAACTTCCATTTCTGCAAGTGTAATTGATACTAATGAAAAAAATATAGTATTTCTGGACCTGTATAACTCCGCTTTATCTTTGGGGCACATAGAACTCAAAATTCTGCTGAAAGCTGGAGGACAAAGCCAGAGGAAGAACAGCACGAACAAACCCCCTTTGAAAGTTTGGAGTTTTCTGCTCCAGTTCATGCCGACCTCCTGCACAGTGACCAACATACCAGCCAGTGTGCTGTGCACAGACTTTACTGACACTGTCCAGTTTTTATCAGTGCTGAGATTCCTGCCGGCTTTTTCATCTAAGAACAACATTTCAGGATTCAGTGGGAGAGGACTCTGCATTCCTCATGGTAACCACTCAGATCACTATGATTTCTTTGACTTTTCACAGTCTCTGGTATTTAATTTGACTCACCTGATACTTAATTTTTGCAGGTAATGTCAGGCTCTGCATGGGGAACAGAGTCTGATCATTGTGATTTTGATAATTACGGGGCAGAGATAATCTCTTTTCCAAAAGCCATCAGCTTTCCGCAGATTAACCGGAAAAAGACATATCTGTGGGGCTCAAATGTGGCCAGCTTTTTTTTCCTTCAGCATAATAGTAAGAGGGTTCACTTAACTCTCTGGGGATCAAAGTACTGACTGTTACTCTGGCCATGGGAGTCCTACAATAAGAAGTTTAACATACTCTGAGTTCTGCCTAGGTAGGGCAGCCATATTGAGCAAAACTTCATTTCTGTGGGAAAACTCTTCATCTGGCTAACATTTCTCTGAGAGGTGTTCAGAAGCTCTGTGTTGAGATCAACAGGCAATGGTGACTGTCTTGCTCCTCACAGCCAGCAGTTAGCCAAAACAACCTAGCAATGGAAGTGTATAACCATTCAGAATTACCGCTTCCTATGTTGAACTGCCTTTGGTCCTGAAATGAGCTTTTTTAAAATGGTTTTTATATGCTACAACTCCATACAGTACCCTGGAAAAGTGCACACTCCCATGAGAGGGAGGAGGGGGCGAGGGAGAGATGCCCTCAAGTTTCAACTCCCTTATGGACACCCCAGCAAGGATCTTTCAAGGCACATGACCAGCACAGGTAGTTTGCCATTGCCTTCCCTCTGCAGAATCTTCCCTTCCAAGTACCAACCCTACTTAGCTTCCAAGATCTGACAAGATCCGGCTGTACAACAATGCCTTCTGCACCCCAAAAAAGTATACTGTTGCAGTAAAGAAGCACGTAGTTGGGGGGTTTTTTGTTTTTTGTTTTTCCAAGTATGCTATGAAGCAGGAACTATAACCTTGTCACCAGCAGAAGGCTTAAGCTGGCTGAAAAGAATAGCCTGCTGAGTTGGTACCGTGTTAGAGTAACTGTTCTAATCAGGGCTTTTTTTTGTAGAAAAAAACCAGCAGGAACTCATTAGCATAATAGACCACACCAGCATAAACTCATTAGCATATCAGGCCACACCCCTGACAACACATCTCATTAGCATATTAGGCCACACCCCCATGTTACCAAAAGTGTGGTCATCCAGCCACACCCACCTTTTGCTTCTTATTCTGTTGACCCTGTTTGTTGTCAAAACCCAGGGCTTTTTTGTAGCAGGAACTCCTTTGCATGTTAGGCCACACACCCCTAATGTAGCCAATCGTAATGAGTTTCTGCTGTTGGGTGTGGCCTATTATGCTAATGAGTTCCTGCTGGGCGTGACAAACTCCGGAGCCAGCCGGAACTCCGTTCCTGTGCGTTCCTGCCCAAAAATAGCCCTGGTTCTAATCAAGTGAAAGCATGCAGGAAGACTGTAAAGTACTGGGTTCGCAGCATTGAGACTTAGGCTACACACTGCTGAACAGGTCACGTTTATTGTACTTCACACAAAAAATAGAAATGGCCCGGCAAGGGCCAACTATATACATCCACCCCAGACACACCCACAGGCCTATTGGAGGGTTTGAATCTCCCACCAAAGGTCCTATTGGAGGGCTAAAGGTGGCCTAGGATCATTGGCCCTATTGTGTTAGGAACCAAGCTAGGGACTGAGGCCGCAGACCGCTGGTGGTGGTCCGTGGACACAACACCCCTCCGCCCATAGTTCAAAACCAGCCTACATTACATAGTCCTTTATGTAGGCAGGCAGCCGGCACTCTTGCAGGGAATGCTGGGGCACCAGAATGGGGTTGACTGCGACCTGCTCCGAGCGGTCGGCCTGGATACTCTGCGATGGTGGTGGTGGCACCTCTTCTGGCTCCAGAATCACAGGTGGCACCTCGGCCGGTGGGGCCTTGACAGGAGCTGATGGTCTTTCCCCGACTCTTGCTTCTGGTGTGTAGCCTCAGCAGGGCCTCCTCCTCTGCCGGGAGCTGCCTGGTCCACAAGTTTCTTTAGGAGCTGGCCGTCCTCCGTGAACACTTTGTACGAGACCAGACCCATGGGCCAGATGACCCGGCCTGCCAGCCATGGGGGTTCTTTCCTGAAATTCTGGATGAAGATGGGGACTTCTGGGAAGAACCCCCAGGGAGCCTCCCTTTGTTCGGATAGTCTCCGGAACTCCGGCACACGGTCTGGATGCAGCTGGTCCAACAGGATGGTGGGCCGATGACCCATCAGGAGTTCAGCGGGGCAATGGCCATTAATGAGGTTCAGAGTGGGTTATAAGGAAATGGGCTAGTCAGAACTCCCAGTCCCTGTCCGAGATCCTGCTGAGGGCTTCCTTTGCCATCTGCACCATCCACTCTGCTTTTCCGTTGGTCGCGGGGTGGAAGGGAGCAGACCTCACATGCCTGATTAAGTTCCTTCAGAGGAACCCTTGGAACTCCTCTGAAGTAAAAGCTGTTTCGTTGTCAGGGACGATAGTGTCTGGCAGCCCATGGGTCACAAAGATCCAGTGCAGCGTGTGGATGACGGCCTTGGAGGATGTGGTGGTGGCAGGGCTAATCTCCAGCCATTTGGAGTATGAGTCCACAGTGACAGTCCTTGAAAGGGGGCAGCGAAATCTGTGTGTAGTCGGGACCACAGCTTGTGGGTGGACTCCCAGGTCTGAGTGGGGGTGCTCGGAGGATTCAGACAGACTGCCTGGCATGTCTGACATCTCTGCACCCAGGACTCAATCTCTACATCAATCCTTGGCCACTGTACATAGCTCCGGACCAGGACCTTCATCCAGACTATTCCCAGGTGGGCCTCATGAAGTGTGGTGAGGACGCCTTGTCACAGGGCAGTGGGGATGACAACTCTATCCCTCCACAGTAGGCACCCTTTGTAGGCTGAGAGTTCATCCTTGCAGGTGGCAAAGGCTGTGAATTCTGAACCCATGGAGGCCGTGGGTCACCCCCTCACCACCCAGCCCAAAACCCGGAAAATGACGGGGTCTTGGGCCGAGCATCCGGCAACATCTGCAGCTTGCAGGGGCAGTTTGGGGAGGTCCTCAAGTAGAAGGATCCAATGGGCGGGAGCTGGGTCAGCGTCAACTGAAGGGAGCGGCAGCTGGCTGAGGTCATCGGCATGTCCCATTGCCTTCCCCAGCCGATGTTCCAGGTGATAGTTGTAACCCACCAGAAAGAGGGATCAGCGGAGGACCCATGGGGAAAGCACCTGGGGAGTCTGTTTGTCAACCGCGAAGAGTCCGAGAAGCGGATGGTGGTCTGTCACGATGGTGAAGGGGCACTTGTACAAAAAGGTTCAAGGTGCATTTTTAGTCCGCGTAGATGCGGAGATCACCATTGGGTGTCACGGGGGTGACGGGGGTCTCCCACGCCACATGGGAGTCCAGTTCCAGGACCCCTTGTACCACCAAGTGGTCCAGCTCCGTGTTGATTTTTTGCCGCAGAGCAAACGGGGCATGTCGGGACCACAAGCGGATGGGGGCCACCTTGGGGTCGAGTTGTAAGGAAACCGGAGGCCCCGTGTAACATTCTAGAGCCCCATCAAACACTGCAGGGAATTCACCACAGACATCGTTAAAGTCTCTAGGGGCGCATTGCTTAAACCCTCCCCCCAATTGTGATTCCTAGAGGCCCGTCCCAGGAGGCTGACCAGGTTCCCTTCAACTATGATTAAATCCAGGCAGCCCTTGAACCCCTGGTACTGCACCCAGAAAGCCCCCACTCCCCATATGGGGACTGGATTTCTTTGGAAGTCCACCAGGTTCATTGTTCCCTCTTCCTCTTCCAGATATAGTCACAGGCGGGGGGCCCCATTCAGACAAAGTCTTTTAAGTGTTTCCACCGAGATGATGGATGCCGCAGACCCGGAGTCTAACTCCATGGAGCAGGGGGACCCCTTTATCCGAACCTGGACCTGGATTTTTGAGACTGCTGTCTGGCTGTGGAGATGTAGTACCTGGAGTGAAGGTTTTCTTGTGAGAAAGTACAGTTTGTCTGTGGATGCGGCAGCCTCGTAGTGCGCTGCGGCCCTGCAGCCCTGTGGCAGTTCTGTCCAAGCTTCTAGCAGGGACCGGACTCAGATTTCCAGATCTGGCTTAATCCATTCTGCTGCCCCAACCATCCCATGTAATTCCAGCAAGGCTCCAGAAACAATACCTCTGCATCTTGCCTTTGATCCTGGAGACACAGACCTAGGAGGTAACAATGGATGCAACCCACACCTTTCACCTCCTCTTATGTCACCTCCTTTGGGGGCTGCTCAGGTCATTGGACAGTGAGCCCATCATGCAGATTCTTGAAATCACAAAAAGGAAAACAGGGTCTCTCTTTCTCTCTGGTGCTCCAGAGTAGGCCTGTGCAGTTTGTGCTTCATGAATGCTGATCATGAGCCATGTTTGATGACCAAGCATATGGTCAAAGAAACTGAAGTCCAGAAGGCTGGTTACATGAAATGTCTGCATTCATCCAAGTTAAAAGGAAATAGCACTTGCCATTTCTGGCAATGGTGTCTTTTGGACATGGTGATTGAGGTCTCTAATGTTCACATCTGATTGTCAGGGTCAAGGTTGGGAATATGGGTGATTTTAACAGGCCATGTTTGTGATGCCAGACAATAGAAATCTCAGCTAGAGAGGCTAGGAGTGGTAAAGTCTAAACAGTTGAAAAGACTTTAGTCTCTGAAGAACAACAGGGAGAACATACTGAGGTGTTCTCCAGACACTGACCAAAAGGCAGACCTTTGATATGTATACCCTGACAGGTGAGTCAATACGTAAACTTCGTAGTACTGCGTACCAGGAAAATGAAAACAACTGTAATTCCCACCTGGTGTGGCCTTTGCTTCCACACAATGAGGTCCATGTCAATGGTGAATTCTTCACCCTCAGGAGCCTGAAGGTCCACCCATCCAACCCAGATGCTCTGGAAGGACTTATTGGGAAACATAACCCAGTTTATGATATCACAACCAGCTGCCAGCTCCCCATTTCCATCAAAAAATATTTATTCCCCTGCACTATTGTTGAAATGATCATTTTTCAGAAAGGAGTGAAGCTCCCCCAAAGACCCTCATTGTGTCAAGCACTGAATATGCTCCAAGCAATTGCTAGATCCTTGATATACATGGACATACATGAAGCTGCCTTATACTGAATGAGACCATTGATCCGTCACAAGTCAGGATTGTCTACTCAGACTGGCAGCAGCTCTCAAAGGTCTCAGGAGTCTTTCATATCACTTACAGTCATATTCTTTCACTGGAGATGTCAGGGGTTGAACCTGTGACCTTCTGCATGCCAAGCAGAGGCTCTCTCAGTGACCCATGCCCCTTTGGAGTGGGATGGGAGAAGCATGCAAGTAGAAGGATAGCTCAAACTAAGTTCAGCCAAGCCCCAGGTAATGTTGGTTGATAAGATGGTTGTTTGGAAGGAAACACTCTTACCAGTCTCGATGGAGAAAATCTAGTAGCCATTGAGAGACTACTTTAAAAGTTTGGGAGATCGTTTAGATTGTTGGAAAACAGATAGACACAGTTCCTCTCATCTCCTTGATTCTGCAGCCTTGAGACTAGGTGTGTTCTATGGGCCTATCTCTCCTTATTAATAATTGGGATTTGGGGTGGCAAGATTCGATGCACGCCAAAATCAGTTGGCCCGCTCATCTGCCATTCACCCCGGTCCCTTTCCATTGGCTGCCCAGCCTTGCAGCCTTGCATCAATCCCGCCCACAGACCTGCTGGCCAGGGTCTCACCCTCAGTCTCCTGGGAGCCGTTGGGCAGGGTGGACACTCTGGCGACAACTCCGCATGGAGCCAGGAGGATGGGCTGGCTGGTCTCAACATGGCCTGGTCACTCCCTCTGGCCCCGGGCTGAGCCAGACTGGCCTGCACCACCTCCCCTTCCCTCTAAGAGCCAAGCTGCTTTGCCTTCGCATGGCCACAGGGAAGCCGAGCAAGCCAAGAGAAGGAGAAGTGGTTTACACTGCCCCCCCTTACCAGGCTAAGTACTCCAGTAATCTAATGTCTGTGGAAGTTGTAATAAAGTGGTGTAGGTTTGTAGTCCTAAATGTACACATCTGTGTACGTGACTAAATGTATATACTCCTTCTCATGAGACAGAGTGGAGACCAAGGTGGGGTATAAGCAAGCTCTTAAGGTAGTATGAAGAAGTTGTTCCTTATGAAGCCATGTAAGAAATTAGCCTCCATTGCCAAACTTGTTGCAGTGAGTTCCATAAGTTCACCGTATGTTATGCTAGAGTGGGGATTTAAACCTGGGTCTTCCAGATCCTAATTTTATTCTCCAACCATCAAGTCACAGGCAATTTATGGCAACCCTGTGGGTTTCCTAGGCAATAGACTAACAGAGCTGGGGACCGTCCTTCACATAGAAACCCTTGATTTCCTTGGTGGTCTCCCACCCAAGTACTAACAAAGGCAGACCCTGCTTAGCTCCTGTGATCCAGCAGTCTTACAGCTGTTTAAAGGCAGAGCTATCTCAATGGGTAGGGAAGTGGGGAGAGCAGCAAGATTGGGGGGGAGGGGAGTGCCAAAGGTGGGGGAATAGATGGGAGGAGAGCAAGGGTGGGGATGAGTGAATGCCAAGGATGAGTGGGTAGTGGAGTGCCACGGGTGGGAGGTAGATAGGTAGAGCACCAAAGGTGGGGTTACTGGAGTGCCAAGGGCAGGGGGAGTAGGTGGGGAGAGCAGCAAGGCTGGTGAGGTGATTGGAATACCAAGGATGGGTGGGTAGTTGGGGGGAACATAAGAACATCAGAGACGCCAATGTTGGATCAGGCCAAAGGCTCATCCCGTCCAACACTCTGTGTCACACAGTGGCCAGAAATACCAGGTGCCATCAGGAGGTCCACCAGTGGGGCCAGGACATT
>NW_015173783.1:32250-48079 GCF_001447785.1 Gekko japonicus
GCATCTTGGTCACTTTATGTAAATTATTAGAGCACCAAATTTTATTATGTAGGTAAAATTGTTTTACTGTCTGTACTGTGTACTGTTTTATATTTTAATCTCGGCATGGCCGTCTGTTAGCCACCCTGAGCCATTTGGGTAGGGCGGGATATAAGTCCCAAATAAATTTTTTTAAAAAGAAATAAAAAATAGAACTGTAAGCTCTGAGTTCCCGTTGGGGAGTGGGGGGGTGTTGGGGGTGCCCTGTTGCCATTTGAGGAGGGGGCTTTTTGCGAGGAGGGGGCTTTCCCCCATCTTTGCTTCCCCTTCCCCAGCCTTCCCTTTCTCTCCCCTCCTTTCCCCTATGGCCGGGCCGGCGCTCACCGGTGCTGCCACAGCACTGTGGATGCTCCCCACCGAGTACCCAGAGGAGCAGGCCCAGGCTGAGCAGCCATGGCAGCGGTGCAGAGCTGGAGGAGCACCACTTTGTCGCCTCAGGCATCAGCCAAGGGGACACGGCGCAGTCCAACGTGGCCGAGACACCTCCTTCCCTCTTTTCCCTCACGCGGGTGAGGCAAAGGCCAGCCGGCATCAGTTGGTGGAGGGGAGAATTGAGCTGAGGCTCCTGGGGCATCCTGCAGGTAGAGCATTGGCTGGGGTGCTTATAGCTGTGGCGGTTGTACTGGCGGCTGCAACTGCTTCTCCTGGCATTCCAAATAGTGCGATGGTGCACGTTCTCCCAGCTCTATTAAGAATGTTCTCTGCTCAGGCGCTGTTAATGCTGTTCTACGTTTTGGCTGTTTTTAACCTCCCCCTTACTTTTTTAAAGCTTTTTAGATTTTTCTGCACACATGGGGAGTGGCCCACGTGTGCAGGGAAATCTCTTTTCCCTCCATGTGCTCCCTGTCTCTGGAAATAAGTATCCACACCACAGGGGCACAGTTGGGAATTAGATATATAGAGAGTTGCTTTCTAAACTAATAAATATTTACTTGTCCATTCATACAGCAAATAAAAATTTAAGCAGAAAATAAAGATTAAAATCTCTGGAAGTTTTAAGTATGGTAACTGGTTTTCTTCATTACCTGTTCTCTGGTATTCAGCTCAGGTCTCCGTGTCATAAGGGAGCCTTTGAGGAGGAAGATGCAGCCCAATAGACCAGAACTCAAGGCCAAGATGGCAACCATGGCAACCATGTATTTCCTCTTAGTGTTCAAAGGATACTCATCCATCACACCCCTCCAACCCAATGAGGACAAATAATGTGTTGTTCAGTAATGGCCCTTCCTTATCCCTGATGCCTTAGGGTGCTCAGCAATTCATTCTTCCTACCATGAGCAACCTGACCTGTTGCTGACAAACTAGTCATGGCCTAACTGCGACATCGACAGATTATCCCATATCCTCTCATGATAATATAGAGGGGGGGGAAGTTTCCGAACAACCAAATCAAGGTAAAAGGTAAAGGTTCCCTTGCTCGAAAGCCAGTCGAGTCCGACTCTAGGGTTGCGGTGCTCATCTCCGTTTCAAAGCCGAAGAGCCAGCGCTGTCTGAAGACATTTCCGTGGTCATGTGGCTGGCATGACTAAACACCAAGGCGCACGGAATGCTGTTACCTTCCCACCGGAGTGGTACCTATTTATCTACTTGCAATTTCTTGCTTTCGAACTGCTAGGTTGGGAGGAGCTGGAACTAGAGACGGGAGCTCACTCCGTCATGCGGCAACTCGGGTCTCGAACTGCTGAACTACTGACCTTCCACAGCCTGCAGTTCAGCGTCTTAACCACTTGAGCCACCGCAGCTCCTTAAACAAATCAAAGGGACCCAAAAAAAACCTCCCGCTTCACCACAAAGTGATAAGTTAGCCCCATGCTCTTTCTAGAGAGGGTGGGTATCTCAGCAGCATACAGAAAATACCTGTACAGGACGGGCAAGAAGCCTCGTTTATAGCTCTTCCGTGGCCATTACTCATTGGCTGGTCAATTACCACCCAGCCAATAAGATTTCATGCCTTATTGAATTGTAGAAGGAGCTGGGGCACCAGCATTCCCAGGCCCAATGGCCTTGAATGAAACTCTGTGAGTACTACAGAGAATTCTTGTTACAAGATATCTCACATTGGTGTGTAGAATGCATCCTTGGTGTTTGGAGATTCGTGTGTGAGAGAAAGAAGCATAGTAGAAAGAGATTTCCGTCACAATGTGTTCTCCCTATGCCAATCACAATTGCATATGTGCCCCAGTAATGCAGACCCATCTGTCTGTAAAGTCAGGCCCAGATCTAGCATGGCTGATGATCGCGTTGTACATAACAAAATACCACGGCTCAAAATAAGGATTGGCTAAAATGTCACCACACAACATTGGCTAAAATGTCACCACACAAACATGTTTTCTCTGGCCATGCAGAGATTTCGTGTGGTAGGGAAAACTCATGACCAGCCTTGTAATTATAAAAATTACTGTGATTCCACTTGACTTCTTGTAGAAGCCCCCAAGCGGCAGTAGCCACTTGGAAAAACATCTGTAACTAAAACTCCTCAATACACGAGGATAACTAGATACCATCTATAAAGAGTCCTGGAAATACATCCTAGAGCTGAGATAGTTAGAGCTTTGCCAATCTCAGTTTGATCTTCTGATCCAAAATACTCCAGATTGGAACTAGAGTCACTGCAGGGCCTACTTAATCTTCATGAGTCCTGTGGATGGTTGCATGTGGTTTCTTTTGAGACCAATGTTGCCAGCAGAAGTACTGGGGTCTGTGCTGGTAACAGTGCAGCTATGCAGGTGGAGGTGGGCTCTGGAGTTGGAAGCACTCAGGTCCATGTTGTTGGTGCTTTTCTTTTTAGTGCTGCCTACTTCTTTCTGTTTGCCTTTGTATACTTCTTCGGATAGCTTCCAAGGAACGGATGAACTGCAGTTCGATAGAACTGCAAATGAGATTATACTTGGGGGATTTGTATCCATTACGTTTGCTGAAATGCCTTCACCCAGCTATACAGAACGTCCACGTTCTTTCATCAGTGGGTAAGATTTTCAACAGGTTTACTTGGCAGGGCAACCAGTCATTTGTAGTGCGTGATAAAGAAAATTCACAGAATATTTTTTTTTGCAATCTTACACCATTTTTATGGTAAAAATGGATACAGGCCTAACTAAGTGAAGTTGTGAAATTCACACAGCAAACTCTCTGTAGGTCTCTGTGAAGGGAAATGTTTCTGACATTTTCTGCAAGGTGACCTATTTTCGTGGGGGCTAAGTGATAATTTCATAAAACTCCAACACTGAATTGTAGTTTAAATTCTCCACTTCATCTATTTTTTGTTTTGTTTGTGGGGGATAGGCAAGTGAAAGAATTATAGAATCATTGAGTTGGAAGGTGCCTCCAGAGTCATCTAGTCCAACCCTCCGCACAAGGCAGAAAATTCACAACTACCTCCTCCCTACACCCCCAGTCACCCCTACTCCATGACCGGAAGATAGACAAAAAAAAAAAAAAACCCTCCAAAATCCCTTACCAAACTGGTCTGGAGAAAATTGCTTCCTGTAAACCTTTCATCTACTCTTTTATCACTGAGTACCTATTGAATGAAACATATGACATTAGATTTGAAAACTGAAATGATTACTACATCTATCATTTTATGATCATAAATACTATCTTTAAAAGAAATTCTAACTTTTTCAGTGAATTTGTGCTTTCTGCACCTTTAAAATGTCTCCGTGCAGGAACAAACACCCCCTCTCTTCCTGTTTTAGTAGTCACTGTTCCAATTATCTTTTAAAACAATCTTTTTGCAGCCCAAAACTTAAAAACTACCAACATGGGCTAGCCTTCGTGTTTGCCATTGATGAGATTAACAAGGATTCTAAGATACTACCTAATATTACACTGCAAGCTGAGATCTATGACAACTATTTTGATGAAATTATAACCAGTAGAAGCACTCTGGATCTACTCTTCACTCCACCCAGAAAAGTCTCCAATTACAATTATGTGAAGGAAGAGAAGGTATTGGCTGCCATTGGTGGACTCACTTCCCAAAACTCCATCCAGATGTCCAACATATTAAATATCTTCAAGATTCCACAGGTAGGTTTCTTATGGGACTTAAGAATGTGAGGAGAGCCTGTCTTCAAACAAGCCATCAATAATGCTTCTCCATCTGTTTAGAAATCGCCTCTAATGTGAACCTTGACTATAGAAGCTTACTTTACATAACATCTTGTGGGGTTTTTTTTAACAATTTTTATTGAACTTTTTTACACATACAGAAACAAACACATACACAAACCACTGCCCACCACCATACCACCCTATTACAACTATTTTCTTTCCCATGTCCCCTTAATCTTGTTATTGATTAGCCACATGATCTGTTAATCTCTCTGTTCTCACAATCACCAGCTAACCCTTTCTATTGTACACACCTGATCTGAATTAATTTCCATCCATATATTTCCACCTAAATTACATATTTCACATCTTTTATTCTGCTAGAATATTATTATCCAATTAAGTTAATTAAGAAATTCATACGACTGTTATATTTAATCAATGTCTGTCCGCAAAATCTATTTCCCCTTAAATCTATTACAGAGTATCCCAAACTCAGATCTTTTAACAACCACCTATCACTTCCAATACTCAAATTTCAATATTCTCCTAATTAACAAGCTCAAACCTATAATCACATAAGAAAGAATCACAAGAATAAACATATATTCACAAAAGAAATAATAGCCAATATATTCCTATTTAAACTAATATTGTAAAATATTCATTTCCTATTATATTTCCTGTTGTATTTCCCATATATCTAAAGCCATCATTGACCTACAATCAGATACTATCTTCCATAAAGTAATATGAAGTGACATTATAATCTTTTCCCTTTCTACTTAACATTTCCTCTTAAGGTTATATTAAATCAGCAAACCTATTACACATTTCTATGCATCCTCCTTACAATTGTACTATTCTTAGGGAGTGCCCATAGCTTGCCTCAATATCCTACAACCAATCATCATCACTCCTAGTAATAGCATTTTATTGTGGTTTTTTCTTTCCCCATAAGTTTATATTAAAGCAGCTAACCCATATTACACAATTCTGTTCGTCTTCATTACATTTGTACTATCCTTTAAATTTGCCCATGGCTTACATCAATGTCTTACAGCCACTCCTTATCACTCCCAGTAATAGCGTTTTGCTGTAATTCTTTTCTGCTTTGATTTTTCCTGTTTTCAGTTAAATGTCGTTGATCTTTGTAAACTTTGTCTCTTCTCTGTTCTGTTATGTCCCAATTCACCTGTTTGGTGTTAAGGTTTTTGCCTTCCTTAAAGTCTTTCTTCCACTTTTTCCTCCTTTTTCTATTCTTTTTTCCTCTGTATGCAGGGTTTAATATCTTGTGTTTTTAATGTAATTACCATATGATTGAATTCAAGGAAGTCATTGTGTTGGATAACATACTTTTTGCTTGAATACCAATGAATATTTTTCACTTGTCTAAATTTTTGGTGTCTCCTGCTAGCTCAGTTATGGATCCTTTGACCCACGGCTGAGTGATCAGATTCAGTTCCCATCCTTCTATCGAATGGTGCCAAATGAAAATGCTCAATATATTGGGATTGTTCGCCTCCTGAAGCATTTTGCGTGGACTTGGATTGGCCTTCTTGTGTCAGATAATGAGAGTGGAGAAACTTTTCTGAGGACTCTCATTCCTCTACTCACCCAGAACAGCATTTGTGTTGCATTTCTGGAAAAGACTCCAACACTGGCTTTATCCAAGGATACAGAACCCCTTCAGAAAGCATTTAAGCCAATACTTGCTTCTTTTTTAACCAAGGCCAAAGTGATTCTTGACTATGGAGACAGCAACTTTATTATGCTTTTACAACGGATTCTAGAAAAAAATCACCTGTATGAAATGTTTTGTGGAGAAAAGGTTTGGATCAGAACACTTCAGTGGGATTTTAATAGTGTGGCTTTTGACCAGACAGCCCCCTTAAAATCCTTGAATGGCACCTTGTCCTTCATGCTCCACACAAATGTGGTGCCGGGATTCCAAGACTTTCTTCAGAAACTAAATCCCTACAAGCGTATGTATTCTTTCCTCTATATACTCTGGCAGTTGCTATTTAAATGTAACTTCCAGATATATCATCCTTACAGAGAAGAATGCACTGGGGAGGAAAAACTAGAGAGCCTCCCGGCGTTCGTATTCGAAATGAGAATGTCTGGGCAGAGCTATAGTATCTACAACGCTCTCTATGCTGTAGCACATGCTCTCCATCTCATGCATTCAATGAGAACCCGACTGAAGGCAAAGGGGCATGGGGGCACACTGAATCTCCTGAATCTTCATCCATGGCAGGTAGGATCTTCCGCTGGCATCAGCTTAATATATTGCCTCATATGTTAACAGAATGAGTCCATTGGCTGGCTTCCGTTTTCCTCTTCATGCTATTAGGGTTATCTGTAGGAAACCATCTTCAGTTTAACCCAAAAGTAGTATTTCTGTGTTTGCCCATCTGAAACTATCCCAACAGGCTTAATTAAAGAGCTTTTTAAAGGAATCCTCTGCATACCATGGCACTATACACAAATCACTTTGCGTCTCTGAACGGGGAATGACTAACTTCTGAATCTGCCAAAGCCTCTCTGTTCCCCTGAAAGTCAGTGTCCAAAGAGAACTGAGAGGTCTGGTTTCTGGATGATGGGTTAGATCCATCCAGCTTTTCTGCTCATGAGAAAGAGAGGAGGGTTCCTCTTTGGCAGCCTGAAACCCCTATGCTGGGGACTGAGGGATTGGCATGAGCAAAAGTCATGCAGGATGGGGGCTGTAAAGTAGATGAAGTGGGTGTGAATAAGTGAAGTTGGCTGGATCCCACCTAAAGATCTTGAGACTTCCGGCACCTCTTTTTCAAAAAAAAACAAAAACAAAAAAGCCTTGAATTTACCACTTACACAGTATAATCTGCCTTGAGTCTCAGTGAGAAAGGTGGACAATAAATAATGTAACTAAATAAAATAAGTGGCAAGTGGAGACTTGTGGTAAAAGCTCAGCTCAGCAGATTAAAGACAGAGATTGTTAATTCCATCACTGGCCACAGTCAGTGAACAGAAAGGTGGCTAAAATGTTTTAAATACTGTTTTAAATGAAGTAAGACTTGCAGTAATTCACTACAGGGATTGCTAATTCAGTTTCCACCAGTGGGCATAGTCTGTAATCACTTTTCCCCCCTCCAACCTAGCTTCACTCCTTTCTGAAAAATGTTCGCTTCAACAACAGTGCTGGGGAAGAAATATTTTTTTATGGAAACGGGGAGCTGGCAGCTGGTTGTGATATCATAAACTGGGTCACGTTTCCCAATCAGTCCTTCCAGAGCATCCGGGTTGGATGGGTGGACCTCCAAGCTCCTGAAGGTGAAGAATTCTCCATTGACAAGGACCTCATTGTGTGGAAGCAAATGCAACACCAGGTGGGAATTACAGTTGTTTTCCTGGCAAGCTGTACTATGAAGCTACCACTCCCATCCCCTCCAGCTGAGATTTCTAATGTCTGGCATCCCAAACATGGCCAGTTAGAATCACCCACATTTCCACCGTGACCCTGACAATCAGATGTGAACATTAGAGACATAACTCATCATGTCCAAAAGACACCATGGGCAGAAATGGCAAATGCTGTTTCCTTGTAACCTGGATAAATGCAGACATTTCATGTAACCAGTCTTCTGGACTTCAGTTCCTTTGACCCTATGCTTGGTCATCAAACATAACTCATGATCAGCATTCATGAGCCACAAATTGCACAGGCCTACTCTGGAGCACAAGACAGAGAGACCCTGTTTTTCTCTTTGTGATTTCAAGAATCTACATGATGAGTTCACTGTCCAATGACCTGAGCAGCCACCAAAGGAAGGTGTGGGTTGCATCCATTGTCACCTCCTAGGTCTGTGTTTCCAGGATCAAAGACATGGAGGCTGCATCTACCCATCACAAGTCTTAGTGTTCATTGGAAACAACACAAGGAGTTTGCAAGCACACATTCAATGGGAGTTTTGTGCCTTTCAGATGTACACAGGATCTTGGTTACCACAAGATGCAGGGAGAAGTGGCATTAGCTTTCCCCCCCCTCCTCCACATAGGGTCGCCAGCTGTGGGTTGGGAAATACCTGGGCCTTTTGGAGGGGGCGCCTTAAAGGGATGGGGTTTGGGAATGGGACTTAAATGGGGTATCATGCCATGGAGTCCACCTTCCAAAGTGGTCATTTTCTCTCGGTGAACTGATTACTGTTGGCTGGAGATCAGCTGTCATGGCGGGCTATCATGGCGGGAGATGGCAACTCTACCTCCACGTCATGCCATGGAGTCCACCATCCAAAGTGGCCATTTTCTCTTGGTGAACTGATGACTGTTGGCTGGAGATCAGCTGTAATGGCGGGAGATGGCAACTCTACCTCCACGCTATTGGCTTCATTGTGAAAATCGTGTTGTTTATGGGGCGAGATGCAAGTTTCACAACAGAGCTAATAGTAGCTCCACGGGGTGGTTTGAGGACAGAAAAGTGCCTGGGAGGGGAAGGCTAAAACCACTTCTTCTTCTTCTTGTGGTCACAACCAGCAAAGAACCAGTGCGTGTCTTGGAGGCACAACGCTCCTATCTCACGTGTGATGCCAAGTCCTCAGGTTGTTCTCCAACAATCACATAAGGACTTCTGACGTGCAGATGGAGCCTTCTTGACATGCACACCTGAAGGTAGGCAGTCCCAACAGCCCTGGTTCTTGGCATGACGCAAAGGAAGGGCTTTTCTGGGAAAGTCCATTCTCCGTTACGGGATTCAGGCAGCAGATTTCCCTTTCTACGCACACCCCAGCTCAGTCAGGGTGCCCTTGCGTTCAAAACGTCCCTTTTTTCTTTTTAGATGTCTCCCCCCCCCCTTGTCCTGCACAATTTCATTTTTATTTTTTTATTTCATTTTCTAAGGTGTGAAAAACAGATTTGCAAGGGGTAACTAAAACTCCCCTGGTGCTTTGTAAAACTGAGCACATGTGAAAGCCTAACATAGCCAAATGTAAATAGCAGTCAGTGGTGGTGGTGGAAAGTGCCATCAAATCACAGCCAACTTATGGCAACCCATTTCGTGGGGTTTTCAAAGAAAGAGACTTTCAGAGGTGGCTTGCCATTGCCTGCCTCTGTGTCACGGCCCTGGTATTCCTTGGTGGAACACATTCCTTTTATGCAATACACGTGCATAAAGTCCAACCATTTTGTGCTTTGTGTCGTGTTGGGAGTGAGTACAGCAGCTCCCCGAACCACTAGGAATGAGTTACAAGCAGTCGACCTATCGAAGATTTGTCTGCCTGGCCACAACTGGTGATCAGGATGCAATCCAAACCACCTGGTATTTGAGCATCTCTGCTGGCAGTGGAGTCCCGGTTAGAACTCGGATGGAAGACCACCAAGGAAGACCAGAGTTACTATGCAGAGGCAGGCAACGAACGGCAAACCTTCTCTGTTCATCTCTTGCCTTGAAAACCCTACATGGTCTCCATCAGTCTACTGTGACTTGACAGCCCTTTCTACCACCGCCACTGGCAGTTGGTCGCCCAGGCTCCCTAGAAAAGAAAAGAAAGATCTTCCCCAGTATGTAGCAGCACCAAATGCTTCTGGAACCTTGAACCTTCTCCCTGCAAAGGACGTACTCTCCCGTTGAGATACTGACAAGGGATGGGAGGTGGAATTCAGCATTCTGACTCAGTGAAAAGAAAATAATCTCTTTCTACCTCCTGGCTCCATTAGACTCAGCCCCATTCCACCTGCGTCGAGAGCTGCCAGCCTGGGTACAGCAAAACAGTTCGGGAGGGGGAACAGGTTTGCTGCTATGATTGTTCTCCGTGCCCTGGAAGGACGATATCAGTCCAGAAAGGTAAATAAAATAATCCAACGCATGCTGGTTATGAGGACGGCACATCAGCTGTCAAATCTTATCGATTGATTTGTTTGTTTCTTTGTTTACGTAATTACAGTCTGCCTGTCTCACTGGGACTCAAGGAGCATTACACAAAGTGAATCAGTGCAACCAACAAGACGGGGCATTCAGTAAACAGAGCAGTTGAATTAGGATTGTAAAAATCTGGAGTCAGCCAGAAATCTAAAGAGAGAACTAAACCAAAGCTTAAATAGAAACTTAACACATTAAATGATGCAAAATTACATAGCAGGATCCTACTTACAGCAAGCTATACACAGTAGGCCCCGGTCACACGGCAAACTTGCCGCGGGAGAGGCACGGATGGTGAGCGGATTATCTGGGCGCGATCACACCCCAACATCTGGGAAGTGGAGCGCACCCGTGGCTTACTGCCGACAATGCGAGTTAAAAAACTAGTACCTCCAAGGTACTAGTAAACGTTTGCCACGAGCTGCCTCCAGACCCCCGTGGTGTGATCGCACCGGCGTGCGGCATTCCCCTCCGGTCCCTCGTTTACCCGCCAGCGCCAAGGAAAGGACCGGTGGTGTGCCGCCAGCGAGTCTGATCACATAATCGTGGATCAAACTGCGCCAGGGCAATTAGCCATGCCTCCCCCCGCGATATCCAGCCCGTCTGACCGGGGCCACAGTATAGATAATTATTTATCCAAGTAACTTTGTGAATCATTCTGTACAGGGAAGCCCCTCTTGAATAACCCCTCTTGAATAACTAACTTTTGTATAGTGTGCAGAAAGCCAGGAGAGTGGGAGTATTCCCTCAGCAGGTAGGCCATTCCATAAGAATGGAGCCACAACAGAGAAGTCACCCACGTTCAGGCAGTGGTTGATTTTGCCTATAAGGTCTCTTGGCGGCTGCTCCATCTCAGAATCCATCCAATGCTGATTACGTCTTTCAGATAATGTGAAGATACTCTATGCTACTTCATGTCATGTATCAATACTTGTCAAATGCTGTCTGCTGCATGTTGGGGGGCAAACACTGGATTCCATTTTTTTATAAAACTTATTACTTAACCTGTGTAAAATTGTATGAAGAATGCTGTCCGGTGTTTTTAAATTATTTAACATAAAAACCTTTGAGATCTGTGGATTAAATATATGCAGATAACAATAGCATAAAATGATAGACGCCAGGGCACTTTAAAACATGCATGTTCTTTTAAATAAGTCCCATTACTACGAGACAGCTAGGAGAAACACAATCCAGGTCCACCAGATTTTTTTTTTACTGAGACCTTCATGTTGTACCCTGGGGAATTTTAAAATTTTTAATTTAATATGTGTTCTTTTCTGAAGCAACCCATCATTCCATGCTTAGAGATGACATGATTGGTTGCTGCAGTGAGGATGAATGAAGCCTTGTTTGGATCACACGAACCGTAGTGCAGTTTTTGCGCTGTGTGTGTTGTTTTCAGATGCAGATCACTGCAACAGCTGCCCAGAAGATCAGTATCCGAACAAGAGCCAAGATCAATGTGTCCCCAAATCCAAGGCCTACCTATCTTACAGAGAACCCGTGGGAATGGTTTTGGTTTCCAATGCTGTTTTCTTCTCTGTAATCACTGGTGTGGTGATGAGGAGCTTCATTCAGAACCGCAATACGCCCATTGTCAGAGCCAATAACTGGACCATCACCTGTACTTTGCTCTCTTCCCTCCTGCTCTGTTTTCTGTGCTCCTTCTTCTTTATTGGCCAGCCAGGAACAGTCACCTGCCTTCTCCGACAAACACTTTTTGGCATCGTCTTCTCTGTTGCTGTGTCTTCTGTCTTGGCCAAAACCATTACGGTGGTTCTGGCCTTCATGGCCACCAAGCCAGGAAGCAGGATGAGGAAATGGCTTGGGAAGAAACTGGCAGTCTTCCTCATCATCCTCTGTTCACTTATTCAAACTGGCATCTGTACTGTGTGGTTGACAACCTCTCCACCCTTCCCAGAGTTTGACATGCATTCCCAGAGTCATCAGATTATAATACAGTGCAACGAAGGGTCTGTGATCATGTTCTATCTTGTCCTGGGCTACATGGGGGCTCTGGCCATCATCAGCTTCACTGTCGCTTTTCTCGCCAGAAAGTTGCCAGATACTTTTAACGAGGCCAAGCTAATCACCTTCAGCATGTTGGTGTTCTGCAGTGTTTGGGTGTCCTTTGTCCCAACTTACCTGAGCACCAAAGGGAAATACATGGTGGCTGTGGAGGTCTTCTCCATCTTGGCCTCAAGTGCTGGACTCTTGGGCTGTATCTTCCTTCCTAAATTCTACGTAATTACAATGAGACCCGAGCTGAACTCCCGAGAACAGTTCATAGGGAAAAAGAACTATCACACTTAATTCAATGTGTTTGGGAGGTGGACTGCCTTTTTCCTCTGTACTTGACTAATGACTGTACTTGTCTTGACTAAATTACAGCTCCAGAAATTCCCGGTTCACAATGTAGCTATACCTTAAACTCAGCTGCCATCTATAACCTGAAGATAATATTACTGGTCAGGTTGTTGTAATGATTGCAACTTGTGAAGTTCTTTGAACACTTGAATTATTATGCGGCATGCCTTCTGAGATTTAAAGTCTTCCTTCTAATCCCAAATTAGTGTTCTGGTTTTTGAATTAGCTTTGAGAAGATACTCCACTCAATCAGAGGCACCTTTCTCCAGGACCTTGCAGGGCTAGGTTATGCAACCATGGCTGATCCCTAACTTAGCAACTCAGATGTAAGAATTTGACTACTTCCCACCGAGGTATTCTTTCCTCACTTTCTAGCAGGCAGAAGTAATTTTGCCCATCACTTTTTAAAAAGAAACATGAGACTCCTATTTACCCAGGGAAGTTAGTCCTGATAAAGTCCCACCAACTGAAGGGGTAGAGTATGGAAGGAGCACTTGTGCCGGCTCCCCCTTTGTGAATCAGACAATTGTGAAGACTTTTCCATGCATTTTTGAATAATGTGGGATCGCCTGGTCAGCTAAGGGGGCCAAGAAGGAATCTTCTTCTTCTATCCCAACTGACCAGGAACAGATCATTTTCTTGTCAGCTCCACATTGCTCTTTGGCTCGGGATGGATTAAGCTGGGCCTGGCCTTTCACTGTTTAGTCAAGGGTTGCTAGGTGTCTGGCTTGGAACCAGACAGCACTGTTATTGGCCCCCTTTTGTCCAAGAACAGAATTGATGCAACAGAGCCCTCTTCTAGGAGAGGGTGCCCTGCGAGGGTCTGGGTGACTTCTGTCTAGAGGCTAGCCTCAGCCTGCCCTGAAATGTGGGCCTGGCTTGTTACATGTTGGGCCAAACTGTGGCTGGAGAGTCTCCATAGCCCTCTTGGGATCTTTTCATGGATCATTATGTCAGCCATCTCTCCTCTGCACACTCACACATATTTTTCTTTCCTCTGCCTTTGGGTATTTTAAAATTATTTGTCGGTTGCTTAATCCCAAAGACAAGCAGCAATGTTGAAATGATCCTATGCCTCATGGCTACAGGCCAACCCTCCCCAGATTTTGTCAAAATAAACAATGATCGAACATGAACCCTTGACCCCTTTTCTAATGGACCAACGGGTATTTGTTGTCGAAGGCTTTCACAGCCGGAGTCCATTAGCTGTTGTAGATTTTCCAGGTTATGTGGCCAGACAACCTGGAAAATCTACAACAGCTAACCAACTGATATTTTGTCCAGAATGGGGGCAAGGGGCAGGTGGAGGCTGGTCAGTCCGGAATGGCTGGAGAGCTCGTACGTTAGCCAATGAGAGAAAGTTAAAAATGGGATAGAGCTGTTAGGGGGTAAATACTGAAAACAAGGAATAATAATAATAAAAATTAAGAAATATATCTTTATAACTAAAATACAAATGTTCAAAAATAAGATAAAAATTTATATTGGGGTAAAGGAAAGTTTTCTTAGTATTCTGTGATGAGAGAGTAAGGTTGACTATGAGGAACGGTCAGGTTTATATTGCTAGAGACTGTAGATAAAACTGTCTATTAATGGATGGATGTAACACTTTGAGAATTTTTTTTGGGGTGGAGTGATAGGAAATAGGTAATTATAACTATTTGTGCTGTTGTCTAGAATAGGTGGTTTGTAATATAAGGTGTTAATGGAATGAATTGTGTAATTGGTAATTATTATTGAGATAAGCATTGTTGTGAAAAATCAATAAAAATATATATTTAAAAAATGATCAGGTAGGTATCAGGTTTGGAACATGGCCACTGAACAAGCAACAGGAATGAGGTAACTTTGTATCATTATAAACAATAGATAGTTTGTTACAATCAGGTAGCTGTTTTGTTATACAGACAGGTCTTTAAAACTGTGGAGAGATTTCTTGGCTGTCACTGCTTAAATGAACAGGCATAAGCTTCTTTGTCTCAAAATTACTTAAGTCTGTGAAGGCAGGAACATGCACACAAGCTCCAATTTCCCTTCTTAAACTCTTGATTGGGATGACCCCCTTTTACTAGGAGATATTTCCCTCAGGGAGGGATTACTGGTTCCACTTCCCTGATCCAGGATCCTCTCACAATCCTTCACTCTTCTTAACAGAATTTAACTCTTCTGTCACCCTCAGCTGTCACTCTTAACTGTAGAATTTCATTTGAATCCCCTGTCACTCAAGGTTTGCAGATGAGGGTAACACATTAACCATTCGCTGCCCATTACATAAGTTTACTCAGCAGTCATTGGTGAGGTACCTTGTCAAAAGCCTTTTTACGAAGGTCCAAGTATTTAGTGTTTATCAGCAATGTTCCCGCTAAGCTGTGGAGTCCTGTGAGCAAAAATTCTACTTTGTGAGCTGCTGGCATTAAAGTTGTGAGCGAGCGATTTGGCTACTGCATGAATTAGCTTGCTCTGGAGCCATCCTTCCTGAGCTGAGACAAAAATGTGTGAGCCGGAGGCTAAAAAACTGTGAGCTAGCTCACACTGACTCAGCTTAGAGGGAACACTGTTTATCAGGTCATTGTTATCTACATGCTAGTTTGTCAGAGAACTCCAAAAGGTGGGTTAGGTAGGATTCTCCCTCAACAGGCTTTGTTCCTCTACAAGTGTAAATAATTCTATCTTTGATTACAGTTTCTACTAATTTGCACGGGACAGACATTATGCTAATTGATTCCCCTCTGGATTGGTACTCTCCAATCTTCTAATTCAATGATTGATTTTAGCAATAAAGTTACATATGCGGGTTAGTAGATCATCAGTCTCACATTTGAGTTCTTGGGCACATGTCATCAGGATCTGGAGACATTGGTTTTTGAACTTCAGGTATCATCACCTCAATTTGACTCAGTTCTGCAGGTGACCACTGATCTAAATTTATATTATGCCCAACATTTTGTGCCCATTTAATCATAGAGCTTTAACTATTTCATCTTGTGATTTATGTTCCAACATTAATGCATACAAATTTTTAATCAATTTTTCCACAGAACATAGCAAGATTTTATGTACTTCAATTATTTTTAAACAAAAACATGTTTGTTTAACTTTGGTGTATCTTGATTGAATTTGTACTATCTCCCACCAGCTAAAATCTGAATTTAAGCTTTTGATGTTTGCAACTGATTTTAACTCATTTTTATTGTCCAAGCGTTCATCATATCTTAACAAAGGGGCCTTGACAGCCAATTTGAAGGACTGTCTACATCCATTTGTCCTCTGCACCAATGACAGTCTTCAGGGAGCCGTCTACTGGCTTTCTCAACACTTAGGGTGGCCAGTCTAATACTGCCCAGAGCTCAGTCTTCTCTGTCATGGTCCTGGCTCTGTGGAAGGGGCTGCCTGAAGAGGAGAGGGAAACCCCCTCCTTAGACATCTTCAGAAGGTGCTGCAAAGCCTTCTTTTTTGCCAGGGCGTTGG
>NW_015173783.1:48691-70425 GCF_001447785.1 Gekko japonicus
ATGTATGTATGTATGTATGTATGTATGTATGTATTTATTTATTTATTTATTTATTTATTTGTGATTTTTACCCCGCCTTCCCCGCAAAGCGGGCTCAGGGTGGCTTACAAGGGGCAAAGCCCATATAAAACAAGGTAAAAGCAATAAAAACATTAATAACAATTAATCATAACAGCAATAGTACTCAATTGAAAGCGAGATGGTCCCCGGATATATGCCAGAATGGCAACGGCATGAGCCTCAAAGGGCCTCTCCTGGCCAATGCCCGCCATGGACTATGGGGCCTGCTGGTCACACGGCTGTGGCCAACACAGCATCTGTGCTGTTTGCCATTGCTGCACCTGTTTCTGTTCAGCATCTGTGCAGGTGGTGATTCAACAGGGAGCCCTGGCAGCATGACCATCGCAATCCCTGCCACCCTACCCAATCACTGCGTCCATCCCAGCTCCTGGTGCATCCTTCCTCTGGCAACCTTAAGAACATAAGAGACGCCAATGTTGGATCAGGCCAATGGCCCATCTAGTCCAATACTCTGTCACACAGTGGCCAAAAATACCAGGTGCCATCAGGAGGTCCAGCAGTGGGGCCAGGACTTTCTAACCAGGAAGTCCACCTCTCTCAGATGCATGCTGTGTTAAGGGTAGCTCAACCTATCTCCTCAAATGCCCGAAGCAGCTTTCTTTATGACACAAGTCCCACAGGGAGTTGGCAACCCAATTCATTGGAGATCTTCATGATTTGTGATTCAATCAATTCCATCCCCATCTGTTTGGGTTTTTGTTCTGTTTTGTTTTGTGGTGACCAGATGAGTTCCACGCCCCTCGCTACCCCCACCTTTCCCCCACATCTGTGACTTCCCCTTCGGACTGCCCTTTCACACACCCTAGAGGGTGGGCTCTGACTCAGGTCTGCCCATGCTGGGGGTGGCTGCAGTTGGTCTCTCTGGTGCCTCTGGATTTCAGATTTCTTCTGCTGAAAAAGAGAGCAAAGGCTAAGCTCACACTTCCCCCACACACACTAAGGTTGCCAGGCCCCTCCGGGCAGTCAGTGGGGGATGGAGGGTGGGCTTACTGGGAGCTGGGAGTTTCATTGCACATTTCGGCAATGTGCCCATGATTTCTCATGTGACCCAGAAGTGACATAAGCATGTCGGGGACATCAGGGCAACGCTCTGCTTTTTGGGCAAGATCTCTATGGTAGAATTAGCTTCAAGTATAGAGTTTTTGCCTGAAAACCAGAGCATTGTCCCAGTGTCCCTGACATGCCTGCATAACTTCAGGTCACGTTGTAGTCATGTAGGCATGTTGCTGAAATGTTGGGTGTTCCTCCCTTTGTTTGGGGGAGTGTTTTGTACGCGGACCGCCACTAGGGGTCCGTGGCAAAGACAGGAGCTTGGCTCCCCTGGACAATAGGAACATAGGATCCTAGTTCCCCCCAGCCCCAACCAATAGCCACTTTGGCGGGAAATTCAAACCCTCCAATGGACTAGGGCTGTGCTGGGTGGGTGTGTATATAGCTGGCCTTGCAGGGCCGTTTTAGGTAGTTTTGTGTTAAGTACAATAAACGTGTGCAAACTCATGTCGTCGTCCGAGTCCTCCATGCGGCGAACCCAGTACTTTTCAGGGAGGTAATTCCCCACCTCTACCAGCCAGCTGATTGGCAGTGGAGAGGCGGGACCTGCCGTGGGAGACCCCTGCCCCCACCGGGGGGTCTGGCATCCCTTACATGCACACACTCTGCTGGCTGCTCTTTTGGCCTGCGCATGGGGAATGGGCTGATAGCTGGTCCAGGGGGGTGCGGCTGCTCTCGAAAGGGTATGCTTCTGGGTCCCACACTTTCCCACTAGGAGAGGCCATGCAGCTGGTCAGTGCAGGAATCCATGGTCCACGGGTGCATTGGAGGGGGCTTGTTGTAGCGTGGCATCCAAGCCAAACTGGGCCATCCTGTTCCCACGCCTGCTGTGCAGAGATCGAACCGGGAGCCACGGCCATGCTATCCCCTTGTCATTCCGCGGAGCCGTGACAGTCTGTGCAACGACCCCTGCCGCATGGCATGAGGGCTCCAGCGGGGTGCCTAGTGCCTGATGGCGTGCCCCAATCGAACCTATCCTTCTGTCCCAGGGGTTAGCCTGCTGGTCTTGGGTGTAGGAGGGGAAGTCTGCGGGTTCAAGGCCAGCTTCTATTGTTTTTGTCTTTTTCGTGTTTTCAGGGGCAGGGTGCGTGTGGCTCAGATCAGGGATACTTGCATGTGGGCAACACTCTTGCTGCCAGTCAGGGCCTTGCCGGGCAAGTGGGGTGCTGTCCACTGCACAGGTGCCCATCTCCTATGATCTGCCAGGGCTGTCAGGCCACACGCAGGGGATGTGCTATGGCTGGCTCCTTCCTCCCTGTCCACTGGCCCTCCACGGGAGAGTGGGAGTGGTCTTGAGGGGCAGTGGTCAGTGATCAGTTGCGCCTGGGTGTGTCACTCACAGGGCTGTCATCAGCTACCATTGTCAGGATGGCGGATGTTGTTGTGGTCGCCAAGGACTCCCACATGGTTGCTATGCAATCTGTGCCTTGCAGAGGGTCACCCATTATTGTTTTTTCCGTGCAGAATGTTTACAGGGAACTGACTTGGGGCACTGCAGCTGAGCCGGCAGACAGCCTCGTTGGCCCTCAGGATTGCAATGCCCATGCTACCCACTGATCACTGTGACACCACACCTGCATCTCTTTCTTAAGTCCGACTGTCAAACGGCTGTGATGTTGAAACTGCTGCAAAGAGCAGACACTTCTGGGGGTTTTCAGATCAGTGAGCAAGCTTGACATACAGTTATTTTATTAATTCAATTTATAGCCCGCCCTCCCCTAACATAGGGCTCAGGGCAGTGAACAGCATCTCAATAAAATTACAACCAAACCCAATAAACAGGTAAAATTATAAAATTCCAGTAGCTACTACAAGATGGCGCTTACAGACCATTTCCTATCCTTACCCCATAAGGGAGGGCAAAGGAGGAGAGAACAAAAATGAGAGGCCAGGCACAATGGAAACTATTGCTGTCCTCAACCATAGGCCTGGTGGAACATCTCTGTCTTACAGGCCCTACGGAACTATGCCAGGTCCTGCAGGACACAGATGTCATTTGGCAGAGAATTCCAGGCCAGTCCCAGGAAGGCCCTGGCTCTGGTTGAGGACAGCCAGATATCTTTTGGGCCAGGTACTTCTCTCCAGAGCATAATGCTCTTCTGGGGGTATACCATTTCCCAGCTGCACAAGATACACAACTGTGTCAATGTTCGGTTCTTCCCACTTGCCTACAGCTGAAGAACTTGTCCCATCCCACTCAAAGGTTTTTTTTCCATACATTCAACTTTCTGTGATTCTTCTACTTTAGCATTTTATAACTGTCCAGGGCCAATGCCCAGCTTGGACTCAGCCCCCCACCACCCACAAGCACCAATGAAGGTGGAGGGGCTTCCGCCAGGCTGAGATGCACAACCCAGTTAGGGATCCCAAGTCCCCCCGGGGGGCGGGGAAACCCCCACCCCAGAGGCCCGTTCCCCGGCGCCACCGGATCGGGCCCCGGGGGGAGCTCCACCCCGATGTGCGCGTCACCCAGAAGTGACGCGGGCATGCCGGGCATGCTGGGGGCGGGGCCATGGCCATACAAGGGAAAACTCTATGGTTTTCCTTTGTATGGCCATGGCCCCACCCCCAGCGTGCCTGGCGTCCTTTTGTCACTTCCAGGTGATGTGGTGCGGCGCGCGCGTGCACAACAAGACGCCGGCCGGGAGCCCCCCACTCCCGGCGAAGATAGACTTGGCAACCCTAAACCCAGTGCAAAATACCCTGGCTTCTTGTCTGGAGCTGGAAGAGGGCTACGGTTGCAGCCAAAGACAGGGAGTGCCGCTGAGCTGGGGAATGGGCAACAGCTCCAGCCACTTCCAGTGGCACAGAGAACCACAATGTCAGCTGCCTCGTGCAGAGGGTGGCAAATGGCAGCAAAGGGTTGACGTGGGCTGAGGACAGACCACCAGGTGCCACCCCGCCAAAACCTGGCACTTCCCCTTGCAACCACATTCCAGGCAGGGAGCCAGCAATTGGGACAGGTGAGGGGTTGTCACAAACGGGGCCAAAGTATGATCACAACTGAGGAAGAAAAGGGGAGAGGCCAATGGAGGGAGGGAGGGAGGGGTAGATGAGGGAAGAGGACCAGGCTGGCAACTGGCGGGGAAATCAGCCAACTGGGACAGCCAGCCCGTGGGAACAGGGACCTGATTGGCTCTGAGGGAGAAAAGGTGCAGTCTGAGTCCTCTAAAAGAAGGCTTCTGAACCAGGCCAGGGAGGAAGCAGAGAAGAGAGACTTCCCGATGGAAGAAAGTATCAACCCAGAGAAGGAAAAAATCAGGTTGTGTCTCCTCTCCTTCCTTTTCTGAGGCCTGAAGAAGTCCGCACCAAGCAGGGGCAAGATGGGCGAGGGTGGAGGTGCGATACGTGTGAGGTGGGATGTGCCATTAGCATTTGAGCATGTTCGTGCGAAGCAAAAGAGTGTAGCAGAAAGGAGATTTTCTTCTGGTTGTATTTCCTTTAACTCATGATCTCCTGCTCTCACATCCGATGCATGAGTAAAACCAGCTCAGGTTTCCAAGTTGGCTCACAATCTAACTATGGACAATGACTTCATTGGTCCCATAGATGAGAAAATATTGACTACAAAGACACTAACAAGTTTTCTTGGGCTATGCATATGTCTGATCGCTTTGGGTAAGTTGATTGCAAGCCCTGTAATTATGGAAATTGCTGTGATTTCACTCGACTCCTTGCTGAAGCCCTCAAGTGGCAGTAGCCACTTGGAAAAAAATCCATAACTGAAAGAGCTCACTAAGCATGGGGCACTAGATGCAATATATAGAGACTTCTGTAAAAGCATTACCCACTGTGTGTGGGTTTAAGATAAGAGGGGCAAGGCTCTGACAATATCACCCCTTATCCCATAGCCACAATACCCCAGGTTGGAACTTACGTTGGGTGCACCCTGCTTGATCGTCATGAGTCTTGAAGATAGTTGCCTGTGGTTTCTTTTGAGATCAGTGTTGCCATTAGCAGCAGCAGGATCTTTGTGGATGACAATGCAGGCGTGCAAGTGGAGATGGCCTCCAGATGTTCAAGTGAACACGCCCATGTTGTTACTGCTGCTGCTTCTGGCATTGCCTCCTTCTTTCTGTACGTCTTTGTACTCTTCTTTGGACACCTTCCAGGAAACAGATGAATTGTGGGCCTATAGAAGGGCAGGTGATATCGTACTCGGAGGATTTGTATCCCTTCTGTTTTTTGAACGGCCTGCACCCAACTTTACAGAAACGCCGCCTTCCTCCAAACTCAGTGGGTAAGAAGTTTTTAAACAGCTGTCCTTGTTGAGGTAATGGGTCACATCTAAGAAGTCGCAGAGAAAATTCCCAATCATTTTTTTTCCACTATTTGTGATAAAAGTGAAAACATAGCTAACGAAGGTAGGGTGCCGATGAGCTTGTGAAGGAAGTTCCCACTCTCGGAGAACCCTCCGTAGAACTTAATGAGTAAAAATGTTTCTGAAATTTGCTGGGAATCATAATATTCATCCTTGTGGGTAAAAATCAGAAATTTGTAGCACTCCCCTGCAGTGTCCCCTCTAAGCTGAGTTAGTGTGAGCTAGCTCAGAGTTTTTTAGCCTCCGGCTCACACATTTTTGTCTTCGCTCAGGAAGGGGTGGTTCTAGAGCAAACTAATTTATGCAGTAGCCAAATTGCTCACTCACAACTTTAATGCCAATAGCTCACAAAGTAGAGTTTTTGCTCACAAGACTCCACAGCTTAGAGGGAGCATTGCTCCCCTGTACATTTCAGTGAGAGTAGTCATTTTGGTTGTGAGGGATACAGGGATAGTTATTGCCCTGGTATCACTGAGTGCTACCTGTGAAATCTCACTAGTAAACTATCAGCGAAATCCTATGGAGGGTTAGACTTTTTTAAATGTACCAAAATCAATGGCCTTAGCCAGGCCTTTTTTGTGGTGGTACTCAACAATACCCAGTACTGGTATCTTGGAGGAGGCAGGGGTCTCCCAAGGCCTGAGTGACAATTGGTACAAATCCATGCAATCTATAAGTACCAGCACCTTTTTTAAAGAAAGCAAAAAAACCCCACCACCCTGGGCTTAGAATGGTAAAACACTGCTTAGAGCTGCACTAGAAGAGATTCCCCTAAATTCTCTACCTGTCATTTATTTAGTTGAATTTTTCTTCTGCCTCTTCCTCCAGGGAGCTCAGGGTGATGTAGTGGTTCTCCCCTCCCCCACTGACCATAACCCTTGTGAAGTAGTTTAGGCTAACAGGCAATGACTGGCCCAAGGTAACCCACAGAGTTTCATGGTATTTGAGATTTGAACATAAGTTTTCCTGGGCTTAGTCCAGGTCTGGAATCTGTATACTATACTGGCTCTCATGTTGTGGTCATAAATATTGCTTTTTAAGAGTCTACTTTCTTTAGCCACTTAATGTCCTCTCATTCTTAAAACCTTCTTCCGAATTGAACAATGCACCATCTTTTCCTTCTTAGCAACCACTCCTCCCGTGTGTGTTTTTTTTTCTTATTGCAGCCCGCTGCTTAAAAATTACCAGCACGTACTGGCTTTTGTGTTTGCTGTTGATGAAATTAACAAGAATCCCAAGATGTTACCCAACATGACGCTGCAATCTGAGATCTATGACAACAGTTTTGACCCTATTACAACGGATAGAAATATTCTCGATCTACTCTTCTCTCAGCCAAGGACAGTTCACAATTTCAACTGGGTCAGGAAAGGAAAGGTACTAGCTGCCATTGGTGGTCTCACCTCCCAAAACTCTGTCCAGATGTCCAACATCTTAAATGTCCTCAAGATTCCCCAGGTATGTTTTGTTTTGTGTGTTACAAAAGCAATTGGGGGGGTGTCTCCAAAAGAAAAAAAGAGATGATAACACTGATATACAAAGTTCAGATTTTGTAGCTGTCTTCTAAGCTTTGCCCATTCAGTACATGGAATCAGAGGTCCACCATCTTCTGTCCCAGAGACCCCTCCAGTGTGGTCTCCATGAGTGCCATGGCACTCACCAATACCTTTCATTATGCCCACCAAGAGTTTTGAGAAAGTAGGCAGGGCCAGGTTTGGCTTTTTGAGTTTTTGATGTTAAGGGTATAATGCTGACAGTGACTTTATGTAAAGTACTTTACCTGATAATGCTGACAGTGACTTTATGTAAAGTCAGGGCTCTAGTCGGGGGGGAGCTCTCAGGTACGGAGCTCCGGAAGAGAACCTCTAGGGGGCGGGGCGGTCACGTGGTGAAGCCCCGCCCCCTTCTTTACCCCGCCCTCTGCTTCGATCCTCATTCCGTTTGGGAATGAGGATGAAGCAGGAGGGTAAGTAGCCGGGCCTTCTGACACACTTCCGGTGATGTCAGGGGGTGTGGCCTTCTGTCACTTCCGGTGATGTCAGGGGGCATGGCATATGCAAATAAGTTATGCTAATGAGTTATGCTAATGAGCTCCGGCAGCTCTTTTTCTACAACAAGACCCCTGTGTAAAGTACTTTACCTTTGCAAATAGCAGAGTGATACGCTAAGGACACAGAAGGACTTCATTCTGACCGAACACAATTGAGGCAGCACAGCTAAAACGCTTAATGCATCTAACTGGGATTTCTAGTGAAGTCATCAGACCTTTCCAGTTTGAATATATTCTTATAATTCAGGTGAAAGGAGATGGCAAGCTCAATATTTCTATTTGTGTGTATGCGTGAAAATATTTTTAAACATTACGCTAATTTTAAAGGGCATCCCGTTAAACAAAGCTTCTGCCTGAAATGCTGAAGAGTTACTATTCAAGTTGCGCATAACCTCACTTCCTGGTACTTTGGGGTTGTCTCCACCTCCTTCAGCAGCCATTTTGTGGTTGTACCCACCACCCTGTGTCAGAACTCCAAAGGTGCTCAGAGAGGCTCAAAAAAAATGGGGACCTCTTCTCTACTCCATTTCTCCTTTCTTCAGTACAATGAATTCAGCTCCCCAACTTTTTGTTTCTGAATTCATGTCAAATATGGACCTTCCTTGACTATAGAAACTGGCTTTATTTGGAAGTTTTAGGCTGCGGTCACACACACTAAATAATCCACTTTCAATCCATTTTCAGTGCACTTGCCGACTAGATTAGAACAGATAAAAGGAAGTACTTCTTCACCCAAAGAGTGATTAACACATGGAATTCACTGCCACAGGAAGTGGTGGCGGCTACAAGCATGGATAGCTTCAAAAGGGAATTAGATAAGCATATGGAGCAGAAGTCCATCAGTGGCTATTAGCCACAAGGTATAGATAGGGGCTCTGGGGCAAGTGATGCTCTGTCTTCTTGGTGCTTGGGGGGGGTCAACAGTGGGAGGGCTTCTAATGTCCTGGCCCCACTGGTGGACCTCCTGATGGCACTGGTATTTCTGGCCACTGTGTGACACAGAGTGTTGGACTGGATGGGCCTTAGGCCTGATCCAACATTGGCGTCTCTTATGTTCTTATGATTTTTATGGTGTGAACTGGCAAAATCCAATTTGAAAGTGGATTATTTAGTGTGTGTGACTGCAACCTAACACTGTATGTTTTAGTATATCCTTATCAGAGGGTCAAATAGAATGAAATCTTTAGATAGGGCAAAGTTTGGAGACATTTATTTTCAGATTGGACGCAAATGATTTTTTCCCCTCCTAACTGATTTTTATATCCTGCTAGCTCAGTTATGGATCCTTTGACGCACTGCTGAGCAACAGAATGCAGTTCCCATCCTTCTATCGAATGGTGCCAGATGAAAACACTCAGTACTTTGGGATTATTCACCTCCTGAAGCATTTCAGGTGGACCTGGATTGGCCTTCTTGTCTCAGATAATGACAGCGGAGAAACTTTTCTGAAGACCTTTATTCCTCTGCTCACTCAGAACAACATTTGCATTGCCTTTCAGGAGAAAACGCCTAACCTGGCTTTGCCATCCAAGTACACTGAAGAATTTTATAGTATGTTTAAACCGATACTTATTGCTCTCATACTAACCAAGGCTACAGTGATTCTTGATTATGGTGAAAATAACTGCATTGTGCTTTTACAGCAGATGCTAGAAAGCAACTCGTTGTATCAAATGTGTTGTAAAGAAAAGGTCTGGATCAGAACACTCCAATGGGACTTTGCTAATGTGGCTATTAACAAGATAGGGCTCTTAAAATCCTTGACTGGCACCTTATCCCTTGTTCTCCACACAAACGTGGTCCCAGGATTCCAAGACTTCCTTCAAACAATAAATCCTTACAAGTCAGTGTTTTCTTTCCTTCGTGGTTTCTGGGCAATGTCATTTAAGTGCAATATGCACAGTAACAAATTTTACAGAAGAAAATGCACTGGGGAGGAAAAACTGGAGAGCCTCCCTGGGTCTGTGTTCGAAACGGGGATGTCTGGCCAGAGCTATAACATCTACAATGCTGTCTATGCTGTAGCACATGCTCTCCAAGCCGTAGATTCACTGAGAGCCAAACAGAAGATAATGGGGGATGTAGACATAGGGAAGCATCGGAATGTTCACCCATGGCAGGTAGGATCTTCCTTTAGCAACAGTCAAAGGGCAACAAAGGATAGACAAGGAGTGCTAGATTCAGGGGGGTTTCTGTCATAGCCAATAACATATTACTCAAAAATAGCTTCCATTTTTCCTAGTGAAAATCTTTCTGGGTTTACCTCTCTCAGTTTATCCCTATGGATTCTGCTTTCCTTAAAGGTCTTTTGAAAAGCATTTTCTATACATTGTGGCAAAATGCAGACCTAAGTTAAAAGACCAATTAATAGAAGAAGGGGTATGATGATAAATTAGAGTGCTATCCTAAACACAGTTATAGCCTTCTCTAGTGGGCTTAGAAAGGATGTAATTCTGCTTAGGAGAATACCGTTCGGTTATTTTCCTCTGGACATTTTCCTGGGAATAAGTCCAATCTTCAGAGAAGCATCTTCAGAAACAAACTCCAAGGCACAATATTCTGGAACCGCCAGGGTCCTTCTTACATGTTCTAGAAGTGTCCAGCCTGCATTTCGATAACGTGCGATGTCCTAGAGTAGCGACTGGCATGGCAGCGATGCCTGTTGACACTAGAATCCTTCATTCTAACACACAATATGCAGGCTGTCTTTTAAAAGTTCCTGTGGAGGCAAATGTAGTCTGCATATGCTCAGGTGCAGTTTTGTTTGTACTCATTCTTTACACATTAAAGGCTAAACCTGGGAGTGAGCCCTTGCGAATCCTGACAATAAATAAGGTTTCATACAATCTCACCTTAGAAATAGTTTCTTCACTACTAATCCCACTTGCCTTCTTTTTTCAGAGTCTTTGTTTTAATATATTTAGAAACTCCAAAGTTATCAAGGAAATACAAACTCAGTGGGGAATTTCATTAAACAACCATTTTCCATTTTGAAATTGTCTCTCTGATCTTTGAAAGTTACAGGGACTTCTTCCTTATTATTATTTGTCCTGAATTTTTATTTTCATGTCAAGTTTGTGGGGAAACTTTCAATTTTTCTACATTTCAGACTAGCATGATCCTCGATATTGAAAGCAGAGTTATGTTCTCCCAGGTCCATTCACTTCAATGGACTTATAAGGCTGCAACTCTGCTTGGGATGGCGCTGTAAACTGCTAGAAAATGTCAGGCTTTCCCTTCCCCTATCTCAGATACACTTACACACATATTAGACCAATGGTGCTTATCCTTCAAAATTTGTAGAGGTAAAACTGTTCCAAATTGGTTTAATTTTTTGTAAGTGAACAAGACAGTATGGACTTAGTTATATTTCTGTGCATCCATTCTATAGGTGAGAGAAGCACCTACTCCTGTTTTTTGAACAAGCAAGTAGATATAGCAGGCGAAAAGATCAGATCAGCGATTTCCAGAGAGATTGTGTTCACTGCTTTCCCAATATTCCTCTATCCCTGTTTATTCTCCTCCAATCTAGCTCCACTCCTTTCTTAACTACATCCACTTTAACAATACAGCTGGGGATGAAATACTGTTTGAAGATGGACAGCTGGCCACTCATTGTGATATCATCAATTGGGTCACACTTCCAAATAACTCTTTCCATAGAGTTCAGGTCGCAACCATAGACTTGCGTGCTCCTGCTGGGAAACAATTCACCATTAATGAGGATGCTATTGTATGGCCTCAACAGGTAGGAACTGTGATTTTGAAAAACAATAATTCTAACTTCTAAAAAGTTGTCCTGTTCCATCAGAATCCAAAACTGGGATACACCATGGAGGTCTTTATATTGCTCATCCAGTCACAAAGTATCATAGAATCATGGAAGGGATCTCCAGGGTCATCTAGTCCAACCCCCTGCACAATGCAGGAAATTCAGAAATACCTCCCGCTCCCCCTCCACAGCCCCAGTGACCCCTGTTCCACACCCCGAAAATGGCAAAAGTCCTCCAGGATCCCTTGCCAAACTGGCCTGGAGAAAATTGCTTCCTGGCCCCAAAGTGGCAAGCAGCATTTCCCTGGGTGTGTAAGAAAGGGGCCACAAGAACTAAGTATTGATGCAACCCTTCCTGCCCTCTCTATCATGGTCTGCCTAAATTCACAGAATCAGCATTTCTGTCAGATGGCCACCTAGCCTCTGTTTAAAAACCTCCAAGTAGGAGAGCCCACCACCTCCTGAGGAAGCCTGTTCCACTGAGGAACCGCTCCAACTGTCAGGAAGTTCTTCCTAATATTTAGCCGAAAACTCTTCTGATTTAATTTCAACCTGTTGGTATTGGTCAGACCTTCTGGGGCAGCAGAAAATGGCTCCGCCCTCCTCTATATGATAGCCCTTCAAGTACCTGAAGATGGTTATCATATCACCTCTCAGTCATCTCCTCTCCAGGCTAAACATACCCATCTCCTTCAATCTTTCCTCATGGGACTTGGCCTCCAGACTCCTCAGTACAGGAAATTCTCTGGTGGTCAGATTAAGGGGCCACTGAACCCATGTACAGATGGAGAGAGAGAACTCAGTAGAAATTTGGACCTAGATGTGGTGGGATCCAGGGGCATCACCATGGACTCAAAGAAAAGTGTGTGAGTTTTCCAGAACTGATGAAGGGTTCAGCTCAAAGGTATCCAGGTTGATCTTTTTCTGGAAACACAGAGAGGGGCATAAAAGAGCTTGTATGTCATTCACTGGGACTGACTTGTGTCTAAAATTATGTGTTTATTTAAGTATTTATATCCCACTTCTCAAAAAAAAAAAAACCCACCAAAACAACTTACAAGAAAAACAGATGAATCAACCAGTCTGGAACAAATAGCAGTTACTGGTCTGGAAAATGAGAGGCTGCTGTTGCAGGTCTTTAATGCAACTGTGGCAAGCAAGACATCGTGGGGATTTTAGCCCAATAATATAATTCCAATACAGAAGTGTGCCAGCAGTGCACTTCCACATGGTCCACTGTCTCACCCAAGTTCACAAGCAAACCCTCTGTTAGTAGGAAAAATACATCTTGGGGTGATGCTGGAATCCTTGGCTGGCTCGATTGAAGTCATAGGCTGTGAGCCACTAGGCCAAGAGCCCTTTGGCTCTTGCCCTTCAGCTCATCCCCAAGGGCTCCCACCTCTAGCCATGCCTAAGCTTTATGAAGTTACTGGAGACTGGAAGGGGAAGAACAACCCTCAGCAAAGATGTTGCACAGCTGGCAAAGCTGTACCACCTCTTACTCCTCAGTATTGCCTTCTATGATTGGCAGTAGCTCACCAAGGTCTTTCAAAGAAAGAGAGGTTTATCCCAATAGCTGCAAGCTGAGAACCTTTGATTAGACAGCCAGGCTTGATTCTGGAGCCTTTTCATTCAGAACATGGACTCTATAACTGAACCACAGCCCTACCTTTTGAGGGACAAGATGCTGAGCTGAACATCACAACTCAAAATGCAAAAAAAGAGAGCTTGAACAGCTTTTCTTTGGTTTCATTAGACTCCTCCCCATTCAAGGTGTGTCAAGAGCTGCCTTCCCGGATACAGCAAGATTGTTCGGCAAAGGGAGCAAGTTTGCTGCTATGACTGTTTTCTCTGTCCAGAAGGAATGATCTCGACCCAGACGGGTAAATAAATGGAATCTGAGAAATACTGAAAAGACTTCTATATCAACTGTCAAATGTTGTAATATACTCAACTGCTACATTTCTTCCATAAGGGTGTAGGCAATAAAAGGCGTATGCAGACTGCAAAGGTTTTTAGGGATGAGGAAAGGTCTCCTTACTTTTCCTGCAAAACAGACAAGCATAATTGTCATCCAGAAGAACAAGACTGACTGTGTGGCAAAAAAGGGGCGTCAGAAACAGCCAGTTGCATATTAAACTCATTTGCAGTAAAGTAAATTAAAGACTAAAACAAAATACTGAGATATTAATTAATGTCAGTTTACTTCATTAATAAAATTACACTGTAGATTAATAACTGGCTTCAAATTGACCACTGATACAGATATTTCCTTATGCATTTACTGAAATGTTAAAAAGTAGGGATGGGCACGAACCAGCTCACAAACTAAAGTTCGTCATGAATTTTGGCTGGTTCATGGTTTGCAAAGCTATGACCGTGAACTGAAGAGCCGCCACAAACTTTCATGAATTTTGATGAAGTTCATGGTAGTTTGTGGGGAGCAGAAAGCAGGGGGTTAAATAGTTCTGAGCCATTTAAATCCCTCTTTTGTGCTCTTCATGAAAAACAGCTCCCCACCACTCAGTTGATTGGTTTAAATGGCTCAGAAGAATTTCACTCCCTGCTTTCTGCTCCCCACCAAAAGCAGTAGTGAGCAGATAGTAGGGGGTTAATTGGTTCATGAACTGATACTAACTGGTTTGGTTCATGAATTGGAGTATTGGTTCATGGTTCAGTTTGTAGTTCAGCCATGAACCACAAACCAACCCAAACTACAAAAATGCAGTTCATGCCCATTCCTACTAAAAAGTTAGAGCTGAATCTGCCAGATTTCCATTTGCACTGGGATCTTTGCACAAGAAGAAGTGTGTGAAATGTTCAAGCTTATCTCTTGTGCTAAAGCATAAATGGTGTAGTCCAAGCCATCTGATTTTTTGTGTAACACCTAATACAAGCAGCCCCCTCCTACATTTTTGAAGATTACTTTTTTAGAAATGTGCTTGCATGCCATATTTTGAACATTACAAATATTTTGAAACATTACAATGGTCATTATGAATATCATTATTCAATATCTGATGGCCAGGTCACCTTTATATAGCCCTAGTTCTTGCACAAGTGAAAAAACACTAAGTCTGGTTGCATTTTCAGTTGCACATTAATAGAGCCAACCCCTACTATTTTGGGTAAAAATTTTCTACCAGCATTTGTTTTAACTGTCATTTATATTATCCTACAACATAGAAATCTTTTTGGAGAACTGTTCTGTTGATGGTTTGTTTTCCAAAATATTAACATTTATTTAGCAAAGAATTACTGCAGTGGAGATAAATGAATCGCATCTCCATCAAAAGAACATTGTAAATTTTTCAGATATTTGTATACTTCTTTTCAGATGCTGATCATTGCAGCAATTGTCCAGAACACCAGCACCCAAACAAGAACAAAGATCAATGCATCCCCAAAGATATGAGTTATTTGTCCTACGAAGAGCCCTTGGGAATCATTTTCAGTTTCTCTGCTCTGTTTCTTTTTACAATAACAGTTTTGATTATGGGGACCTTCATTCAGAATCGCAACACTCCCATTGTTAAAGCCAACAACTGGAGTATCACGTGTGCCCTGCTGTCTTCTCTGCTGCTTTGCTTTCTGTGCTCCTTCCTCTTTATTGGCCGACCAGGGAAGATGACCTGTTTTCTGCGGCAAACGATATTTGGTATCATATTTTCTGTGGCTGTCTCTTCTGTCTTAGCCAAAACCATCACTGTGGTTGTGGCTTTCATGGCCACCAAGCCAGGAAACAGGATGAGGAAATGGGTAGGGAAGAGGATAGCAGTGTCAGTCCTATTTCTCTGTTCTCTTATTCAATTGGGGATCTGTACTTTGTGGCTGGCAACCTCTCCCCCCTTCCCAGAGCTTGACATGCACTCCCAGATCAATCAGATCATAGCACAATGCAATGAAGGCTCAGACTTCATGTTCTACATTGTCTTAGGCTACATGGGCTTTCTCGCTATTGTCAGTTTCACTGTGGCTTTCCTAGCAAGGAGGTTGCCTGATACTTTTAATGAGGCCAAGCTGATCACCTTCAGCATGTTGGTATTCTGCAGTGTTTGGGTTTCCTTTCTTCCAACCTACCTGAGCACCAAGGGGAAGTACATGGTGGCCGTGGAGATTTTCTCTATCCTGGCCTCTAGTACTGGATTGTTGAGTTGTATCTTCCTCCCCAAATGCTACATTATCTTAGTGAGACCCCAACTGAACATCAGAGGCCCTGTTCATACGAGGCGTTTGGGGCCGGGAGGGGGATGGAATGGGGGCAGAGCAAACGGGCGCGATCCCATAGCAACATCTGGGAATCGTTGCCTGCCCGTCCCTGATCTGCCCCTACCACCGAAAATGCGCACTAAAAAAGAACCACCTACCTAGGTGGTTGTATCCATTAGAGCACCGCAAGCCGGGCCGTGGGATCGCCCGGCGTGTCTTTGCGCCAGTGCATCCCCACCCCCTGCCATACTGCGCATGCTCGAGCATGCGCAGTTCAGCAGCCTCCCCCTCCCATCCGACTCTTCCTCCCCGGCATCTGATCCCGCCGCGGCGTTCCAACTTTGGTGCAGCTCATATTAGCTGCAGATCTGCCGTCCTTTTCCCTGTCATGTGGCAGGGACCAGAGAGCAGCTGGTGAGGAAAACTAGCTGTATTAATGGATTGTCCAAAGGATTTTAGTTTTGAGCCATTTTCCTTCGTTAAAACCATAATGAGCAAAATCACTTGATCTTTTCACAATGACCGAAGTGAGGGATGAGAAATATCATTTAAGACCAAAGTAGGAATGAATAGCTAAGGGAAAAGATGATGCAAGAAAAATATAACTAAACTGCTATCTAGCCAGTGAGTGTCATACTTTACCAAAAACTTCCACTTACTCCCTTTGGCCCCCATCTCCTTCAGTATTGTATGTTTTCTCACTGTGAAATAATATTTTCTGGTCTGAAATACCCTCCGAAGAATTATATCACCATGTAATCATATTTAATTTACTAATTTTAGGTTTTTGTACTAACTCATTGTACTAATATATTGTAATGGTTTGTACAAAGCAATAACATGCTTTTAAAGAAAGATTAAATGGGAGGTATCATAATTATACACTATAGGCTTTCTCAAAAACTGTTCATTATAAGAAAATGTGAGAATTGTAGAATATATTGTAAGCTCCATCAGTATGTATGAAGTTGTTTAAAACCATGCTGGTGTTTTGAAACAGTTATAAAAAAGCAGAGAACTTGTGAGGACTTCCAGCTATTCTTCATTTTCCCTTATATCCCCTTCCCCATACTCTTTCTGTCCTGCCAAAAGTCCCTTATAACCCCTTTCCCTGCTTTCTTTTCTCCTTTCCACTCACCCAACAATGGGGTCTCAAAGTAGCTTGTATCATTCTTATTTCCTCCATTTTATTCTCACAGCATTCCTGTGAGGTAGATGAAGCAGTATCTGGCCCACAGTAACCAAGAAAGTTTCCATGGCAAAGTGGGGCTACAAACTGGGGACTTCAAGATGATCCTAGTATGACACACTACACCACTCTGGCTCTTGATTTTCCATCCTTCCATCTCTCTGGCAGACTTTTTTAAGGAAAAGTATGGTCAAGTTGCAAAAAGTGCTGCAGTAGCAAGTTGCTCAAGTAAATTGTGTGTTGGCCGCTGCCAGGCCTGGCCAAGTAACACAAGTTGTGTGTAGGCTGCTGCTGGACCCAGACAACATGAATAGCATCAAGTCAGCCACTGCCACACTTGGGTGAGTTGCTCAAACTGTAAGGTAGCACAAAAATTTCCCAAGTGTTCTGCAAGACCTGTTCTCTGTAAGTCCTCCTTCCAGGGCAGGAGGGAGAGGAGCAGGGTGAACTAGGAGGCCAAAATAGCTCTGGAAAGCACCCCCTGGCTTTTACTGACAGAAACCAAGGCTTAAAGGCTAGCAGTGTTGTTTTGGTTACCTAGTACCCCCACAATGGCTGCTGAGATTTCCTTTTTAAAGGTACAAAAACTACATCTTTTATTTGGGGTGGTTCTTTTGTTTGTTTCAGAATTCAGTTTTTTCTGCAAACCTAGGGCTTTTCTTGGGTTTGTAGAATGATGTGTATTCTCAGTTCATGACTCCAATCTCTGGATTTAAGTATGATTTAAGTATGTACAGATGGTGCTCTGTTGATAATTAGATATATTGAAGAATGGAAATAAGGTAAAACCATTGAATTTGACAGGGAACATTAAGGTTAGACCCCATATACACCACTTTGTGGTCAAGATGTAACAATCTAGCAGAAATGCCTGGGAACTTTGTTCATGCATAAGTTCAGTGTTATATAGGATGCAATGTAATATCAATACTGGGTGAATGTTGGGTAACTTGCTGAGCAGTAAGAAAGGAAAGAGCTTGTATAACCAATCCATATAAACATCAGATCACAAAACGGCTTCCTTCTTCCCCCTCCAAGAGGCATGCCAGCACAGAGTAGCATGCTCTTTCCCCAAGGCAGTTACAACAACTCACTCCATGCTCTGCAAGTTATGGGTGTTCACTAAAGCACCTATGCTTCTTTATAATTCATTATTTAATGATATGCCAGACCATTGGTCTATCAAGGTCAGTATTGTCTACTCAGACTAGCAGCGGCACTCCAAGGCCTCAAGGCCAACCTCCAGGTGGGACCTGGAGCCTTCCTGGAATTACAACTGATCTCCAGACCCATCAGTAGAAAACAGCCTCTGTGGAATTAGGACAATTTGGGTTGATTCATTCTAAACAAACCCCATTGCTATCTGTCTCCCTAAGAATCAGAACAGGAAGCAGAATGAGTTCTGGCTTCTTGTCAAATGGGTATTGGAACCTAGATCTCTGAGGTCCCACTCCCACTTTCTAACCACTTGAGCAAATGGAATCTCAGGCTATGGAGGTTCATCAAGCCCCTCTTCTTTAGCCTTTCACCATATTGTAAAGACATATTTTCTGGAGAGTCTTTGGGAGTGGACACATGACATGTGTTTTTATTTCTCTTGCATGAAAGTTCTCTGTTCGAAGGCTGCCAGCTGAGGTTTAAATTTTTATTCAATCATTTATGTTGAGCACGATATAATACAGTCACTGTTTTTCATGGTGTGAGTGGGGGCCTGAAAATAGAGTCAAGATACTAATGTCCCATTTGAAGTCAATGGGCTCAGAAGGACCTTGTTTAGTACAGGACTACAAATAAATATACCGAGAGAGTAGACCAGAGCTGGACTACTAGAAGGGGGGGGGAGAGTGGGCTCAAGTAACTTATCCAAGTTAATAGAACAAAGTTTGAGTCCACTTGCACCTTTAAGACCAACAAAAGCTTAATTCTGGAAACAAGCTTTCATGTGCATACACACTTCTTCAGATACACTGAAACTGTCTTCCTCAGTTTGGTGCAGTGGCTAAGAGCATGGACTCTAATCTGGGAGAACTGGGTTTGATTCCTCACACCTCCACATGCAGCTGCTGGTGTAACCTTAGGTCAGTCATGAGGTCTCTCAGAGCAGTCCTCAAAAGAGCTCTCTCAGCCCCACGTACCTCACAGGGTGTCTGTTGTGGGGAGGGGAAGGGAAAGGAGACTGTAAACTGCTCTGAGACTCCAAGTGAAGGGCCTATTCAATCTCCTCCTCCTCTTCTTTTCTTCTCAAGCCTTACACGTAGATATGAGGGTTAATTATCACTGTCATCATGGATACTCGTAAGTTAAAAAAAAGCCCCTCGAGGGAGTTGGGAACCCCTACGAGGGCAGGGCGGAATGGGTCCCACAGGCCAGAGCAGGCACATTCTGCCACAGATATAATTTTGACTGGACCCATTTATTCATTTAACAAACACAAGTACAGAAGCATATGAAATACAATCTGGTGTTCATCTCTGCTTTCTGTCATAGATCATATGTTCCACTGCACAATTTTGTGTAGAATCTTCCAACGTTCAGCTAATTTGACAATGGATGACCCTGGAAGACATTTATGATTATAAATCAAACAATTAGGTAAACAGTCCTAGAATATGAGGAAAATATATATAAAATGACATGACAGCTGCTTAGTCATATATCCCTTCTTTTCTCTTGCCATTGGGGTGGCATCCACAGGTATTCCACTATCCATACAGAAGAGGACTTGATCGAGAATAGGTAACACCTGGACACTTAAGTGTGACACTTTTTTTTCCTCACCAGCTGATCCTTGGTGTTTAGTTCAGGTCTCAAGATAATAATGTAGCATTTGGGAAAGAAGATGCAGCCCAACACACCCGCACTGGAGGCCAAGATGGAGAAGACCTCCACGGTCACCATGTATTTCCCCTTAGTACTCAGATACGTTGGAACAAAGGACACCCAAACACTGCAGAACAACAACATGCTGAAGGTGATAAACTTGGCTTCATTAAAAGTATCAGGCAACTTTCTGGCAAGGAAGGCCACAGTGAAGGTGATGATGGCCAGGAAGCCCATGTAGCCCAGGACATTGTAGAACATCACGTTTGACCCTTCATTGCATTGAACTATGATTTGACCAACCTGGGAATCCTTGTCATACTCAGGGAATGGAGGAGAACTTACAAGCCACGCAGCACAGATGCCAGTTTGAATAAGAGAGCAGAGAGTGATGAGTGATGCTGCCAGGGGATTCCCTACCCATTTCCTCATCCTGTTTCCAGGTTTGGTAGCCGTGAAAGCCACCACAACAGTGATGGTTTTGGCCAACACACAAGAAACTCCAGTGGAGAAGGTGATGCTGAATACTGTTTGCCGAAGAAGACAAGTTACCTTCCCAGGGTGACCAATGAATAGGAAGCAGCACAGAAAGCCAACCAGCAGTGAGCAGAGAAGACCGCTGGTGATGCTCTTGTTGTTGGCTTTGACAATGGGGGTATTCTGATTCCGAATGAAGATACCCATCACCACAACGGAGGTGAAAGAAAAGAATAGGGTGAAGGAAGCCAGGGCTGCTCCTAAGGGTTCTCCATAGGACAAATAGGTAATACTTCGAGGGATACATCGATCTTGCTTCACATTTGGATATTGATCTTCTGGGCAACTCTCACACTGGTCTGCATCTGAAAAGCATGAGCAAGATCTCAACATTTCCAAAAGGCAGAAACATTCTCCAGATTTCACTGTGAGATGTTGAACATTGAGTAGATGAAGCACTTAGGAATATCAGTGACTAAAGGGTGCCAGTCTTGTCTGAGCTCAGCAGCTAAGCAGGACTGGCCATGGTTGGTATGTGGATGAGAGACCACCAAGGAAGTCCAGGGTTGCTACACAGAAGAAAGCAATGGCAAACCACCTCTGCTCATCTCTTGCCTTGAAAACCCCATGGTCCTCCTGGGGTCGCCCTAATTCATTTGTGACTTGACGGCACAGTTTCCCTATAAAGGATACTGAGTCAGTACGTAATTGAGAACTCTTCTACTAAGTTCCTAGACCACCAGCATTTGGAATGTGGGAAACTGAGATTAGGAGCCTCATCCTTTTATTGTAATCCAATGGGGATTTTTATTTCACTCAGTTCCTCTTTGCCCTACATGGTATAGATTCAGAATGCTGCCATCATACTCTCTTTGTATCAAGGGCTTTGTGTTATTGTTTGTGTAAAGTCCCATCAAATCAAATTTCAATTATGCTGCCCTCATAGGGTTTCCAAGGCAAGAAACGAACAGAGGCCATTGCCTGCCTCTGAATAGTGACTCTAGACTTCCTTGGTTGTCTCCCACTTAAGTACTAACCAGGACCAACCCTGCTTAGCTTCCAAGATCTGATGAGATCAGTCTACCTGGGCTATCCAGGTCAGAGCTTTGTATTATCATTGTCATGGTCATCATGTATACATTATTTCTGATTTTAATGTGACTACAGAAATATCATTCATGCAAAAAGTTTTACAATGGCAATAATAGAGGTGTCAGAGGAGTACAAAATATTTCCTTGCATTGCCCTGGAGCGAAAGTCAATAGAACATTTTCTAAATTAATTTGCATGAGGACAATGGGCAGTGGAGAAAAGCATTTCAAGGGAAAAGGTGTTTTAGGTTGGATATGGCCTAGGGTGGCCAGATCTGGGTTGGAAAATACCTGGAGACTTTGGGGGTGGAGCTGGGAGAGGGCAGGGTTTGGGGAGGGGAGGGGCCTCAGCATGGCACAATGCCACAGAGTCCACCCTTTAAAAAAAGCCATTTTCTCCAGGGGAGCTGATCTCTGTCGGCTGGAGATCTGTGGTAAAAGCGGGAGATCTCCAGGCCCCACCTGGAGGCTGGCAACCCTAATATGGCCTTATGGGTCTCTCATTGCTATCCCTGGTGAACAAGAGAGGTGTTACTACAACAATGCATATCTGTATCCTAGTCAAAAGCCATTAGAACGAGAGCAGGACCCAGTTTAAAATATCAAGATTTTATTTACCAATCTGGATTGACATTTTCCTTGCAGGGCACTGAGCGCAATCATAGCAACAGAAT
>NW_015173783.1:70440-73114 GCF_001447785.1 Gekko japonicus
TGCTGAACAATCTTGGCTGATCCAGGCTGGCAGCTCTCAACACATCTGGAATGGGGCAACATCTGGCAATGATGACAAGGAGGGTGGGAAATGAGCTCTTTCCTCGTTGTTGCTATAAATGTCAACTTCGTCTCTTAAAACCTGAGCATTTTCTGTGTCAGTCAAGCAAATAATAATGGTCCATCTGGTTCTCTAGCTGCTTTGTTTGCTCCTCATACCAATTTACCTGATTTCCACCCTCACAATTCATCACCCCCCATTTGAGCCCTCTATCTTATAAGAACATAAGAGAGCATAAGAGAAGCCATGTTGGATCAGGCCAGTGGCCCATCCAGTCCAACACTCTGCATCACATAGTGGCCAAAACCCAGGTGCCATCAGGAGGTCCACTAGCAGGGTCAGAACTCCAAAAGCCCTCCCACTGTGCCCCCCCCAAGCACCAAGAATACAGAGTGTTGCCGCCCCAGACATAGTGTATGTCGTGATTAATAGCCACTGATGGACCTCTGCTCCATATGCTTATCCAATCCCCTCTTGAATCTGTCTATGCTTTTAGCCACCGCCACATCCCACGGCGGTGAATTCTCATCCTTTGCAACTTTGCATTTCCACTTTGGGATCCTTCATTCTCCAACATTTGCCTTGCTACTAAATAAATAAGCAAATACCCTAATCTGAAGCAATAACAGGTCCCAGTGAGAACTTTTGGATCATTATATAATTAGCTCGACATGAACTTATAATTACATCCAGTGGCGAGGTGCATGTGAATAGAACATGCATAGATAATTCATGATAAAATGTCTGCACTCCATCGCAGCTCTGGAGTTTTAGAATAATGACTCTTTCATTCTGAACAGAAACATCCATGGCCATTGCGTTATATTTCCATGCAGTATTAAACTAGGCATTGGGGATTTCTGGAAAGTGGATCCCAGGATGGCAAATCCAACACGTGTTCTTAGCTCAGCTTTTATAATCCTGGTTCAGAATACTTTACGCATGGTGGAGGAGTAAGATTGTGATTGTATGGACACTAGGACTGTAGGAACAGTAGGATTCTACAAGCAAGGGACCTGCAGGGACTTGCAGACAGCATCACATTTTCCTCTCCTCCACTATGTCCCTTCCCGGAAAGTCCCCATAGCATCTTCCAAATCTCCATTTCTACTTGTGTCTGATTAAAGGAGCTTTGACTCTTGAACGTTCACCCCCTGGAAATCTTGTTGGTCTCTAAAGGTGCAGCTGGGCTAAAATCTGACTGTTCTACTGCAGACCAACACGGCTACCCTCTGGAACAATCCTGATTTCACGATTCCTTCTCTCAGGGGTCGTTTCGTAGAAAAAGAGCTAGGGGAACTCATTAGCATAACTCATTCGCATATGCCACACCCCCTGACATCACCGGAAGTGTGTCATGAGGCCACACACCCTGACATCACCGGAAGTGTGTCATAAGGCCACACACCCCGCCCCCATCGGTCCCGGCTGCCGCCGCTGGCCTTGCACCTCTACTGCCAAGCCCCATGAAGGGCCCGGCGGTGGACCTGCAAGGCCGGTGGGAGTGCAAGGAAGCCCCGCGAAGGCCCTCCCTGGCCCCAGGCAGGCAGGGGTGGGGAGAGGCAGGGAGGAAGCAACTTACCCTCCCTCTTCTCCTGCCTCCTCCTGGATGAATGAGGGCCGGAAGCGAGGCGGCCGGAAGTGGGGGGCGGGGCTTCGTCGTGTGCCCCGCCCCCCGTACCTCACCCGGGGGAACTGCGATCCCCCCTGAAATGACCTCTGCCTTCTCTTGTTCCCACCTGCCAGTCAACCTATACTCTTATCTGCCCTTCTGTCTTCAGTTTTTCCTCCTTCCCTCTCCGTCAGCCTCTCCCTGGGCAAAGTCTGGCCAAGCGGTGCAGCACCAGCCCATCCTCTGGGCTGAGCCAAGCTGCATGATAGATAACCTGCAAGAATTTGTTGGGGGCACCTTACTTTCCCCTGTATCCGTCTACTCACGCTATTTATCTGCTCCTGGTAGCCCCCATATTCTCAACTTGCCCTGTTTTTTTCTCTCCTTCCTACACAACAGCCAACGTACCATTTATCTTTCCCCCCCCCCATTTTCAGCTATAATAGTCTTCATTTAGGCCCCAACTTTGTCGACAGTGGGAACCCAAAGCCTCTTAAATCATTCTCCTCTCCTCCGTGTTATCCCCACAGCAGCCCTGTGAGGTAGGTTCAGCTGAGAGTGTATGAGTAGCCCAAAGTCACCCATGAGTTTCAACTGCAGAGTTTGTGTGACTGGATTCCTGTGTTACTAAGCTGCGATTATTATGGTGTAGGAAACGGATAATCAAGGCTTTCTGCAGCGATATCCTACTTTTGACATATTGCTCTCAAAGATATCAACGTCCCAATCATTCTTATTGATTTCATATTCTAACATGTATAATTCAGTTTACAAAACTATTCACACCTGCTTAAACTTTTGATTCCACACAATGGTACTTGCATTAATGGCAAACTCTAGGCCCACAGGAGCTTGGGGGTCCATCCTTCCAACTCGGACTCTCTGGAAGGATCCGTTGAGGAATGTGAGAAAGTTCATGATATCGTACCCAGCTGCCAGTTCCCCATTTTCATCAAAAATACTTCCTCCCCTGCGTTATTGTTAAACCGGACATTTCTCAGG
>NW_015173783.1:73131-73360 GCF_001447785.1 Gekko japonicus
GTGGAGCTAAATTGGAAGACAAAAAGGTGTTGCTCTGTCAAAGGGTGGGAAATGAGTTGACAATATATTTCTATTCATATCGTTAAATGTGAGTGGGAAAGGTTTTGTGAGATTCTGAATGAATGCCCAAACCATTAAAAATGTCTGCCTTGAAGGATGAATGAACTTAGGGATATCCAGGGGTCATTTCCTGCAGGAGCTCACAGGAGCGTAGCTCCGGCAGTGAAGA
>NW_015173783.1:73602-93113 GCF_001447785.1 Gekko japonicus
CAATCCAAAACAGTCCAGTGGAGCCTGAGCGGTGGGTGTTGCCTTCTGACACACTTCCGGTGATGTCAGGGGGTGTGGCATATGCAAATAAGTTATGCCAAAGAGTTATGCTAATGAGCTCCTGAACCTCTTTTCCTATGAAATGACCCCTGTCTAGATGTTTCCATGAAAATTCCCTGCTCAGGACTTGAATCCAAAGCCTTGGGGTAGCAGCTCAGGAGTCCTGCCTCTTTTGAATCTTAATAGTGTGAACATAAACACAGTTATGACCTGGCCTGGCTGGCCCAGGCTAGCCTAGTCTTGCCAGATCTCAGAAGCTAAGCAGGGTCAGCCCTGGTCAGTGTTTGGATGGGAGACCAAGAAGGAATACCAGGGTCACTACACAGAGGCAGGCAATAGCAAACCACCTCTGAATGGTGCTTGGGAGGCAACAGTAGGAGGGCTTCTGGAGTTCTGGCCCTGCTAGAGGACCGCCTGATGGCACCTGGGTTTTGGCCACTCTGTGACACAGAGTGTTGGACTGGAAGAAGAAGTAGGAGGAGGAGGAGATTGGGTTTATACCCCACCGTTCACTACCCAAAGGAGTCTCAGAGGGGTCTGGAGAACCAGGGTTGATTCCCTACTCCTCCACATGCAGCCAGCTGGGTGACCTTGGATCAGTCACAGTTCTCTCAGAGCTGTTCTCTCAGGAACAGTCCTCGAAAGAGCTCTCTCAGTCCTTCTTTGCATCCTGTGTGATTAATTTATAGAAGAGAAAGTCCTGGCCACTGCCTCTGAAAAGGACCAGACAATTGCATGTAGAAAGGACGTATTAATGGCTATTACTGATGTTGATGAATGGAACCTCCAGGTAAAGAGGCACTCTGCCATGGAAAACCAGTTGCTGCTAGTCAGGCAGGAGTAGGGAAGGCTTCTGCCTCCCTACCTGCACATGGGCTTCTCACAGTCATTCGATAGCCACAGCACAAAACAAGATGCTGAAAAGGGGCTTTATGATATTCTTATGTTCCTGAATGCAGCCTATAGCTCAGAGCAAACACCCTAAGATGTTCATGACAGCAGAGACTTACCTGCCCTGGCTCAACTTGCAGAAGATCCCACCTGTCTCCATCACCCATTACTTTCCACTTGGCTCTTGATGAATACAGGGCATGGAGAGCGTGGGCTACAGCAAAGACTGCATTGTAGATGCCGTAGCTCTCCCCCGACATTCTCATTTCAAACATAGTTTGAGGGAGGCCCCTCAGCTTCTCCTCTGTTGTGCAGTTATTTTTCATTGGCAGATACTGATCATAGGCTGGGAGCGAACACAGAAATGTGCAGGTCCAGAACTCCTGGATATAAGGAAGTTTGGACTGGAAGGGATTTATGCCCTCAAGATATTCCTCAAACCCGGGCACCAGATTTGTGTGGAGTGCAAAAGACAAGGTGCCATTAAAGGTTTTTACTTCGGGCTTTTTGAAACCTAATTTATTCATGAAATCCCACTGAGCAGTTACGATCCAAAGCCTTTCTATCGGACGCACACCCAAAAATTCAAAACTTTGTAGATACATTTTTAAAACAGCCAGAGATATAATATCTCCATTGACAACGATGACATTGATTCTGCTTGATTGGATGTGAGAAGCCAGCTTTACAACAGCTGTCTCGTCCACACCACGTGTCATGTATGGAACTGCATGTGCAAAAGCAATGCAGATATTGCTCTCGAGGAGCCTTGGCTTCAGGGTCTGCAGAAAGGTTTCACCGCTATCGTCACATGAAATGAAAATCCCTATCCACGTCCATCCAAAATACTTCAGCAGCTCAACGATCCCGACATACTGCGGAGTTTCGTTTGGAACCATCCGATAGAAAGAAGGGAACCGTGCTTTATCGCTCAGTGCTAATTCTGAGCTGCCATAACTGAGCTAATTAAAAAAACAACAATTAAGATTATAAAAGATATGCCCTCACTTTTGAACAGAGGCCCAATCTGCATCTAGCATTTGTGCTGCTGTTTTCCCAAACCCACACTGGAAAAGAAATTCCCCTCTGCGTTGCATGCCACTTTCACTTTGATTGATGGTCGGATTTTATGGCAGCGTCCAGACTGCATGCTGCTTTCACTGGATTCATGTTTGCCACAACTATAGATCTAATTAAGATCTTGCACTTGAATTAGGATTCAGCTGCCTCCCAGGTTATTCATTTTCAGCAAAGAGTGACACCATATTGGGAAGCCACTCGGAGCAGAGTCTGAAAGAAATTTTGTGCTTCACCATCTAGTCACAGCTGACTTATGGCAACCCCATAGGGTTTTCACAGCAAGAAACATTCAGAGGTGGCTTGCCACTGCCTGCCACTGCCTGTCACTGCATCATGACCCTGGTATTCCTGGGTCCCATCCAAATACTAGCTAGGGCTGACCCTGCTTAGCTTCTGAGATCTGATGAGATCGGGCTAGATCGGTCAGGGACTGAAAGAAATTCATAATCAGAAACACAAAATCTGGACTCTTGTCATGTTCACATTTTAATGATTTTTGTCAGTTGTACCATTCACCTAGGTCAATTTGTTATTTTTTTTATTGTTAGTCACCGGCAGTACATGCTTATGTCATTCCTTTGGCCCCACTTTTCATCTTTTTTGTACTGTCTGTATTGGAGAACTGCTCCTCCTTTCTTGGTCGCCAACTGAGTGGAGCCGTTTACAAATGTTGGTGAGGATACAGGTATAGTCCCAGATGGGGAGCTTCCTTTCTCGGTTTCCTAGTGCTAGAGTTAAACATATATTTGAAGACATATACCTGAGGAATGTGGTAGAGAGTTAAGATGTGAGCCATCTGGATGGAGCTTTGGGACATGAGCCCCCCAATGATGGCCATTAGCGTCTTTCCCCTGCCGCAGGAGTAATTGGGAAGGTTTCCTTCCCATTCAAAGAGCAGATTAAGAGTAGACATGTAGGTCCAGATGGAACTAAAAGCATTGTCCTCAATCTTTGGTCGCAGCGTGATGTTGGGTAACAACTTGATGTTCTTGTTGATCTCACCGATGGCAAAATCGAAGGCAAAGACATGCTGGTAATTTTTAGGGAGTAGCCTGCAACAAGATTTTGCATGTCACCTTAAATGTAAACGCATGTATGGTCATGGTCAGAAAAAAAATGGGGGGGGGAGTGAGGCTATTTCCTCTGGAGGAATTTGACCCACAGTTTCACGATCACACCTCTCTTGGAAGCTGCGGGCGCAATCCGTCAGTGCATGATCAGACACAACTGCAGGTGAGTCGGGGTTTTTTTGTGCCGTGTTTTCCCCATGCACTTAAACGAGGGATCGATGAATCACACCTCCACACTGAGGGCTTCCTATGGCATTTGCGCAGATGCGCAAAGGAAGGAAGAAACAACGGCACGGATCAGACCATCCCGATGCCATGAGAGTGTGCTGGAGCTATCAGACATGGGAAAGTCCATCTGTGGCCTGTCGCAGCCCGTTTCCTACCAGATTTTCCCCGGTGGCTTTTAACTCCGCTCCTGCAGCGGAGCAGAGCGGGTTGCTGACGGCAAAATAACACCTACAATGTATTTCCTGCAAAATGAAGAGGCAAAAAGTGGGGAGAGAGAAAAGGGAGACCACAGCAAGGAGCAACTTACCATATTTCTGTCATCAACTGAGGGGGGTATGAAAACTGGAGCAAAGATATGTTGCCCATTAAAGTGGATACTAAACCCCCAATGATGATCTCCTCTTTGTGGGTGTTGATGGGATATTGAACTTCCTTGCCCACGGAGCTTGAACTCTTGCTGCAAGTTGGATGGAGCAGCAGCAGGAGGAGGAGGAGGAGAAATATCAGTTTGAATGGTTGCAGTTTTGGGCCCCAGTCCTTGCTGAACACTTGCATCGCCCTGTATACACTTGACAGCGTGGCTACGCACAGCATCTGTCTGTCTCAACGAGCCATCAGGGGACTGTTCAGATTTTCTTGACACCAAGACTCTGCCCGGTGCTTTTTCACTAAGAGTTGTAGAATCAAAGGTGTATTAGACAGAGCTCTTCCTCCCTTCTGCGAACCTCCCATGTCTCAGGGACACATGTTGGTACAGACTGTGGGTAGCATAGCACAGCTGTTGAGCTGACTGTGACTTTGTTTGGGGCCGCGAGCTACCGGCATGACTTCCCTGAGAAACAGAGTTTAATCATAGTGATTGTGATAATTATACAGCAATTTGTAATGTTCCCACACAACCAGACAAAATCTGTTTATGTGCTCCCAACATGTCCAGTGTCTGCCCTCCGTCACAGCAATGGGGTTCCATTAACTCTCTTGGGAGCTGATCAATGTTCCCTCTAAGCTGTGGAGTCTTGTGAGCAAAATTTCTACTTTGTGAGCTACTGGCATTAAAGCTGTGAGCAAGCAATTTGCCTGCTGCATAAATTAGCTTGCTCTGGAGCCCTCCTTCCCGAGCTAAGACAAAAATGTGTGAGCCGGAGGCTAAAAAACTGTGAGCTAGCTCGCACTAACTCAGCTTAGAGGGAACATTGGCAGCTGATGACATCCACCTCTTGTTCTTTTCCTTGAAATTTGTCTCCCTTCATTCCATCCCACTGTTCAGATTATTTATTTTCATTTACTTTATCTATTTATTAAATTAAATTTCTAGACCGCCCTCCCCTGTAAAGACAGGGCTCAGGGCAGTGTACAGTGACGAAAACATTCATGGGGGGGGGGATCACAATTCAAGTACAATAAAATACAGCAGTTGACCTAGGTAGATGGTGCTAAGCTTCTGACTGTGCCTGTAGCCTGCCTTTCTCTCCAAATGTAGACCCCAAGTGGATTGCAGCAGTCTCCTCTCCTCCATCTGATCCTCACAACAAGCCTGTGAGGTAGGTTAGGCTGAGAGTGTGTGAGTGGCCCAAGGTCACCCGGCAAGCTTCCTTTCCTTGGCAGAGTGGGGATTTGAACCTGGGTCTCCTGGAGCCTAGTCGGACACTCTAGCCACACCCTAACCACACTGCCTCTTACCTGCACAATGGTTCTCCTTGGGTCTCATCTCACTACCTCAAATTCTATATAGCAAAGACAGAATGCTTGGTCTTCCCATTCCCACAGCCCTTGACCACGACACCATCCACCCTGTTGACCAGGCATGAACCCTCGGCTTTCTTTGACTCATCCCTGCCTTGACGACACTGCAGAAACATAACCCTCCCTCTCCACCTCCTCCCTGTGTGCTCTGGGTCTCTGATCATCTCTTCCCATGACTATGAGGTAGGCTGGGCAAAGAGAGAGTGACTGGCCCGAGGTGAAACACTGAGCTTCATGGCATATCAAGAGTTTGAACTTGGGTCTCCCTAATCCGACTCTGGCACTCTGTCCACTACACCACTCTGCTACATCCTTCTCAATCACCACGTAGAAAACTGGTTCAGGTGGGTAGCCGTGTTTAGTTACCTCCATGCTTGAGAGGCATAAGAACATAAGAACATAAGTACATCTTTCTCTACCAGCTGAGCTCTGAGCAGGAGCAGGAGAGAGAGCTGTGAGAGAGGTGAGTGGGTTTCTTTTACTTGCTTTCAGCTGAGAGAATTCAGCTAAGGATATTTTGTGGGAAAACTGTGTTTAGCAGTGTGTGGAAGCACTTAGAGTTCTTGCAGAGTCCTGGCTGATTGAGTGTGGGAGAGGAACGGGCACTGTTTGACTGGGATTGCCTGTAATTGAGAGGAAGTGGAAGGGGCATTGTTTTGCCTGTGATTGAGTGCCTGGGTGAATTTGAATTTGAATAGCTGCTGCCTGACCTCTGCTGGGGGAGGCCTCTATTTAAGGAAACACTTGTTTCTCTGTGGTTCTCATCATTTGGGGCTACAGGTTCTTTGAAGCTGACAAATAGCTACTTCAAAGCTATCTTCTACGGCATGAGAAATCCTGTTGTCTTGAGATAGCATATTGAATTAGGGTCCAGCTGCAATTGCTTATTGTCCTTAAATTGTGAGTCTCACACATCCATTGATTCAAACAGATTGTCCTTTTGGGTGTTATCGCTGAGATAAAATCAGGGTTTGTTTGAACTTCTGTTTCCCATGAATTTGCATTGTGGATTTGAAGGCCCAGCTGCACAAATGGTTATGCATTTTATGGCCTGGGCAATTTTGGGTTTGTCACTTCTCATGCTGGCCTTCCTGACAAGTTGTTTAATGTAAGTCGCTCACACCTTGGGGGCTGGGGAATGGAATGTTGATTATACTGAGAGCAACAGGGTTTTGGCAAGAATCATAGTGAGCCAGGCTGTGACTGTTAGCAAAAACAGAGCCAGATATACATATGTGGATTTCATAAACTGTTTGGTTCAATTTTAAACCCAAACCCTTCCATATTTCTGAAAATTCTTACCACAACCTCTTGCAGAATTTAGGTAAAATGTGAAGAAGGCATTTACATCACTCAGGTCTATCCTGGAATGTAAAACGTACTTTTAATTCTAATTTTGCTGCTGTGTAAGTGCCAAATTTTAGACCTTTACTATGGTGATGTTATACCAATGCAGGGCAACAATTGCTGTTAGGAAACAGTTCTGGGATTATTGGAAGGATAACCAAGACAAACACGCCCCCTTTAAAAGGGAACAGTCCTATTTTCCCTGCAAATTAAAAACCATTCTCATACATTTTTGCATTTGTTTAGAAAATGGACATTTTGATCAATATTGATCTGAAATAGCAGTTTAAGCTTTCTCCTTAAAAGGCTACAAATCTCATTAGTAAAAAGGTGTCCCTTTTCCACTCTAGTCCATTTTAATGATTTAAAACTAAAACTGTTTTTTCCTAAAGTTAGTCATATATTAACAAATCATGGACCTAAGAATGTATTTTGTTATTCACTATTTATTGACTTATGAATCATTCAAATGAATCAAAATGAGTAGCACTTATCAGTATTTCTAATCCTCAACATGGCCCCGTCTGCAGATACTTATATCCAGAGACTGAAGCCATGGACAAAGAAGACAGATTTTCCTGCAAACCTAAGAAAAGTCCCAGGTTTGCAGAAAAATAAAACACATGCACATCCTCATGCGCGCGCACGCACACACAAACACACATATATATATTGGGGGGATGATCTGTCCCCAAATACAAGAAGTGGTGCCTGTACCTTAAAGAAATGGATGCTCTCTGAGATCTCAGTGGCCATTGTGGTGGTTGCTAGGCAACCATAAAAATATTGGCAGATTTCAAACCAGTTATTCTAGCACCCAATCCACCCTTCCAATATACATTTTAAAGATTTCACTTTATTTGTTTCCAGACTCGGGGTGGAGGAGACGGGGGAACCGGCAGGATGGGTGGGAACTTACCTCCTCCTGCTGCTTCCTCCTCTTCCTCATAGGTGTGGAGCTCCCCCTCTCCCGCGAGTATCGCGGGTCCCCCACTTGTGCTTATCTAATTCCCTTTTGAAGCCGTCCATGCTTGTAGCCGCCACCACTTCCTGTGGCAGTGAATTCCATGTGTTAATCACTCTTTGGGTGAAGAAGTACTTCCTTTTATCCGTTCTAACCCGACCGCTCAGCAATTCCATGGAGTGCCCACAAGTTCTTGTATTGTGAGAAAGGGAGAAAAGTACCTCTTTCTCTACCTGCTCTTTCCCATGCATAATCTTATAAACCTCAATCATGTCACCCCTCAGGCAGGGTCTCAGTTCATTACTCCCAGGTAAAGGTAAAGGTTCCCTTGCTCGAAAGCCAGTCGAGTCCGACTCTAGGGTTTCGGTGCTCATCTCCATTTCAAAGCCGAAGAGCCAGCGCTGTCTGAAGACGTTTCCGTGGTCATGTGGCCGGCATGACTAAACACCAAGGCGCATGGAACGCTGTTACCTTCCCACCGAAGTGGTCCCTATTTATCTACTTGCAGTTTCTTGCTTTCGAACTGCTAGGTTGGCAGGAGCTGGAACTAGAGATGGGAGCTCACTCCATCATGCGGCACACTCGGGTCTCGAACTGCTGAACTACTGACCTTCCACAGCCTGCAGTTCAGCGTCTTAGCCACTTGAGCCACCGCAGCTCCATTACTCCTAGCATCCCACAATTAAGAAGGATACAATTACACATCAGTCTCCAATTTTGACAAATTTATTTGCCTCGCTGTGTTCCCCTCCCCCACACACACACAATTGAATCCAAACAAATGGTGACCACATAAACTTAGCTTGTTATTCCTGCTTGGTTCTCACATCTGTTAAAACATCTTCATTATGTGGTATGCTATATTGCTGTTCACCCTCTCCTTAGATGTATGGACTGTCACCTTCCATTTCAGTGTGTCTGAGGAAGTGTGCAGGCATGTGAAAGTTCACACCTTGAATAAAACTTTGCTGGTCTGAAAGTTGCCACTGGACTCGAACTCTGTTCTACAAGTAGAAGATTATAACATTTTCTCCATGACTGTTTCTTCTGGCAGGGATTTACAAGGCTTTAAGCAACAACAACAAAACAGAGCAAAATCCATGCTCATTTTTTAAGGATACTGTGCAACAATATGAAATTATATATGGAGAAACAATAGCAGATGGCTATGATGGGAGACCTCCCAGCAAATCTGGCCATTGCCCACTGGTGCCTGAAACGCTGGCGGGAGGAAAGTGAGGGGTAAATAGGGGCCCTCAGCACCCCTGTGCCAGCACACTGAAGTCATGACATCGGGGAGATGCTCTGGGATTTGCCAGAATCTCTAGAATTTAACCATAGAGTTTCTGCAAGTCCTAGAGCATCCCCCTGATGTCACGATGTCACATCCAGGTTTTGACAGAAGTGACCTCAGTGCACTGGCATGATGCTGGCACACGTGTGTCTGCCCCCTAAATGCTCCCGGGGGGTTGCAGGATGGTAACCCTACCTGTAAGTGTGCTTAACTTGGCTGACGGGAAGATGACAAATGTGAATAAAAATATGGCACGTAGAAAGTAGCTACAGAGAGAATTTCCCTCTCTCTCTCAAAATACAATCATTCAGGACTCATCTAATGCCACAAGCCATGTTGATGAAGAAATAAGAGCAGCCCCGTTGTGAGTGGCCCAAAGCCCAAGACCACAGATAACTTACCAATTTCTCTCCTATAGGATAGGGGTAATGACTAGCTGGGAATTCCCAGTAGTCATGTATGGCTGCGAGAGTTGGACTATAAAGAAGGCCGAGCGCCGAAGAATAGATTCTTTTGAACTATGGTGCTGGAGAAGACTCTTGAGAGTCCCTTGGACTGCAAGAAGATCAAATCAGTCAATCCTAAAAGAAATCAACCCTGACTGTTCCCTGGAAGGCCAGATAATGAAACTGAAGCTCAAATACTTTGGCCACCAAATGAGAAGGGAGCCCTCACTGGAGAAGACCCTGATGCTGGGAAAGATTGAAGGTCAAAGAAGACGGGGACGGCAAAGGATGAGATGGTTGGACAGGGTCATAGATGCAACAAACATGAAATTGAGCAAACTTCAGAGGACGGCGGAAGACAGGAGGGCCTGGCGGGATCTGGTCCATGGGGTCGCGAAGAGTCGGACTCGACTGTGCGACTGAACAACAACAACAAAAAATGACTAGCTAGGATGGCTTTTTCAGAGCGTTAGAGAAATTGATGGAGGGCAGACCTATCTATAGCTATCAGCCATGGTATCTAAATGGCACCTCCACATCCAATCAGTCTTCTGCTGAATGTCAGATGGTGGGGTCAAACACTGAGAGAAGAAGGCCCAGTTGGTGCCTTCCTTGCCTACAATGGGCTTACCAGAAGCATCTGGATCAAAACACGAAGTGAAACAAAACAGGTCCTTAATATGAAAAACAAAGTAGCGTGTATATTCTTATCAATGTAATAAGGATTCTTTTTTGGAGGGGGAACAGATGTAAGATGGCTATATAGACAGATATCCTCGTTCAGCCCAAAGAACAGTCATCGGAAAAGAAATAGCAATACATATTTAATGGCACATGGGTCCACACTACCTCCTCTGGGCCCAAAGTCTCCCAGGAAGTCTTCAGGGATGATCCTTACTTCTCACTCTGCCAGCCTTATGTCTCTAGTCGACTTCCCGTTTTTCAAACCTCCATGGCCTTTCTCCCTGCAGCCCTAATGTTGTACTTAAGATGGCCATCTGGGCCAGCTGTCTGCCATTTCTGGGTGCTGAAGATCTCCTCCAGAACAGATGATCCTTTCCTGATGTGGTGTGGAGGAGCGGTGTCTCATCAGTACAACCAGCTTTGTTTTGCCTTGTGCCTGCAGACATATGGAACATCTGGATCCTGAAGTCATCTGAATGAGCTGTTTTTAACGTAAGCCAGGTGTACTGGGTTCTTTTTTTCTTCAATATAAGGGGAAGTTCAGTTTGTATAGCATTTAAAAGCTGGATCAATATGTATTTTCAGCACTAAAGAAGAGGGAATGGACATAGAACAGCCATTGATCTTCTTAGAAAATCTGTTGTGTTTCATTGCTAGCCTATAAATCTGTAAGAAGCTATTGTAAAGGTATACGGAGTCAGACTAATGGTTCATCCATTTCAACAATGTCTATCATGACAAACAGCAAGGTTTTCAAACTGGGGACTTTCCTGTTTAGCTACTTTAACTGGAGGTATCAGAGACTGCACTCGGGGCCCTGTGAATTACCACTCTGGTACTGCACCTTACATTTCAGCAGTCACAGCGGTGTTACTAAATCTGTTAGAGAGCACAGATGCTGAAGCCCAATTCTGTTTCTGGCCAGTGGGGAACAGCTAGCTCTTTCTTTGCTGCAATACAGGAACCCTTCATATCCCCTCTTAATTTAAGGCTGTGATCACACACACTAAATAAATCCCTTTCAAACCACTTTCAATACACTCCCCAACTGGATTTTCCTGTGTGAACTGGCAAAATCCAGTTGGAAAGTGCATTGAAAGTGGATTATTTAGTGTGTGTGATTGCAGCCCAAGATATGCTTGGAATGCTCAAGCCCTTAGAATTTATATGGTAAAGGTAAAGGTTCTCTTGCTCGAAAGCCAGTCGAATCTGACTCTAGGGTTGCGGTGCTCATCTCCGTTTCCGAGCCGAAGAACCAGCACTGTCCGAAGACGTTTCCGTGGTCATGTGGCCGGCATGACTAAACACCAAGGCGCACGGAACGCTGTTACTTTCCCACCGAAGTGGTACCTATTTATCTACTTGCAATTTCTTGCTTTTGAACTGCTAGGTGGGCAGGAGCTGGAACTAGAGACGAGAGTCTCTAGTCTTGTGTAATATATAGTTTATAGTCTTGTGTAATAGGTGGTGAAAAGTGTAATCAAGTCACGGCCAACTTATGGTGACCCTGTAGGGTTTCCAAGGCAGAAATGAACAGGGCTGGTTTGTCATAGTCTGCCTCTGTGTAACAACCCTGACCTTCCTTGGTGGTCTCCCATCCAAGTACTAACTAGGACCAATCCTGCTTAGTTTCTGAGATCTGATGAGACGGGGTTAGCCTGGGCCACCGAGATCTTGTATGAGACACATACCATTATGAGATTGCATCATTTTTGTCTTTGTCAACACCTTTTCCTTTCCTTCTGATAGCTGCTAGCCCTGTACTTATCTGTGACTGGATTCTACTGCTGATTCCAGCATACTTCAGAATACAACTGCTGGATCGGTTCAAAGTTCTGCCTGGTACGTAGTATCCAGTTTCCAAGAGCAGCCAGCCTTTGCCACTAGAAAGCTTCTGAGGAGGGCATGAAAGGGGGGGGGGAGTCCTCCACAGTCAACTGACAATAGCATTTGGTACTCAGAGATATTGTCTTTGAAAATAGGGAATTCATATCATGGTTAATAGCCAATGAGTGAATTCTCCTCTACGAAATCATCTCCATGCATTTGATGTGGAGATCTGCCCCCCAAAATATATGTAGATGATATGTTTAATTTGTCTAGGTAGATCAGTGCTGTCCGACACATGGAAATGAAGAACCGGTCAGCCATTCAAGACTTCATCCTAGTGGGCTTATCCAGTTCCCCTGAACATCAGATGACCATCTTTTGGGTATTCTCCTTCCTCTATACAGCAGCTTTAGCGGGCAACTTCCTCTTCATCCTCACCATATGCACTTGCAGCAAGCTCCACACCCCAATGTATTTCCTGCTCATCAATTTGTCTGTAGCAAACGTGTTGTGCATCTCGGTTACAATTCCTAAGACGCTCCAGATCACTCTGGCCCACAGGAAGACCATTTCCTTTTCTGGCTGCATCGCACAAGTCTACCTTTTCTTGTGGGCTTTGGGCACAGAGAACATGCTCCTCTCCTTTATGGCCTTCGATCGCTACTCGGCCATCTGCCACCCTTTACAATATCCGGTCATCATGAGGAAAGAACTTTGCCTTGTGGTAGTGACTGGAGTGTGGGTGACCGGGATGGTTGATTCTGCAGTTCACGTGGGCCTGGTGCTCCGGCTTTCCTTCTGTGACTCCAATATAATCAACCACTTCTTTTGTAATCTGCCTCCATTGTTGGCACTGTCGTGTTCGGACATCAGTATCAATGAAACCATGGCTTACGCTGCTGCTGTGGTTTTAACCATGGGCAGCTGTGTGCTGACGCTGATATCCTACATGTTCATTCTGGCAGCCATCTTTAGAATCCGATCCACCGAGGGAAAGAAAAAGGCCTTCTCCACTTGTTCTTCCCACCTTCTGGTGGTCAGCTTTTACTTCTCCACCATCATCTACACGTACATCAGGCCTGCCTCATCCTATACATTAGAAGACGACAAGTTGGTAGCGATCCTTTATTCGGTGGTAACGCCTGTGCTCAACCCTCTTATATATTCCCTAAGAAACAAAGATGTTAAACAGGGTCTCAGAAAGGTCACAGATGGGTTCCTGTTGAGGCCCACATTACCGTAATGGCTATAGAATGTTGGGTTTACTTTGGGCAATCCCTTTAGAAAGTTGTGTTTAGACTGGGGCTGCCCACAATGCCCCACCCTTCAGAAATTGGAAGAGGAGGAAAAAATGGCCAGAAACTAGTGACACGCTAGGAATCTCCCTCTTTCTGTGTGGTCTTAAGAGAAAATTCCTAGACTGTCACCCAGAAGGGATGTCAGATCCTCCCCAAACTACACCTTTCCCAGGTTCTGTCCTCAAAAATGTTCCCTCATTTGCACCCTGTCTCCATTACACCACTGAGTGAACTTTGGCCGGTCACCTTTTGCTTGTCTAACCTATCTCACCAGACGAAAGGGGGTGGGTAAAACTATGTATGCCCACACTCCCTGAGCTCCTTGGAAGAAAGGTTAAATTTAAATGTAATTAATTAATTAATAGCTGTGTGTGACCGCACAGTGATGGAATGGGAACTAGTTTCCATCACTCATTCCAGTACAGTTATCCAAGGATTGCAGAATGAGCTGGCACCCGGGTAGAGAGGAAGGCACCTCCACAAGGGTCTGAATGCTAAGACCTCCCACAAAGGACCCTAGGAACTGTAGCATCGTGTGGGGACTGATCACTCTAATTTAGATTTATCAGTTTTCTCACAGAACTACAACTCACAGCATTCTTTTGGCAGGCAGGAAGCGATCCATATTGAAATGGGTTTACATTTGCAGTGTAGATCTCATATATTCAGATTATCCTGTTCCCTGATGAGGAAACAAGAAACAGTGAAACTGGGAAGAAGGAGGAGTAGGAGATTGGATTTATAACCTGAAGGAGTCTCAGAGTGGCTTACAATCTCCTTTCCCTTCCCCTTCCCCTCCCCACAACAGACACCTTGTGAGGGAGATGGGGCTGAGCGAGCTCTCTTGAGAACGACTCGTGAGAGAACAGCTCTGAAAGAACTTGTAACTGACCCAAGGTCACACCAGCAGCTGAATGTGGAGGAATGGGGAATCAAACCTGGACTATAGTACCAGGTAAAAGCCCAGCCTCTGCCAAAAAAGAGGGAGATTCTACATAAGTCATATCATGTGGGGGCACATGCCAGGTTGCTGTAGCATCTCATGCCTTCCCACATTTCACACATGAAAGTAGGAACACATTCATACTCTCAAAGCTCTTCTGTTGTTACACCAAGAGCATAGCCTGATCCATGTCCCCGTGCACACTGTTGAGGTCAGTTCTCCCTCTGTTGTTTCCCCCCACTGTTTTATATTCTTCTTATGATCTGTTCATTGCTTTACAGCATCATTTGCATTGATGGTGCAGTATAAATAAATACATTTTTAAATTCAGTCTACTGATTGATAGTGTTTTGTGGCTTTTATTGAGAACTGGTGGCTGCCTTCGTAACCAATCAATCAATTAGTTTATTACGGTCAAAGACCCATCAGACAGCATACAGAATCAAAAAATGCCTTCGTAACCTTTGCTGACAGTGTAGGGTATACATTTTTCAAATAAATAAAATCCAAGAGTTGGGGGCAGGGTTGCTAATTCTGGGTTGGGAGACTCCTAGAAATCTGTGGGTGGGCCCTTGGGAAGGAACTCAGCATGGTATAATGCTATAAAGGACAAAAAGGGAAAAGGGAAAAAAAACTGAACCTAAAACTTAGAATTCAGAACCTACAAAGGTTAGTCAAGGATAGAAGAGGGACAACTTTAAAAATCATACAAAAATATACATGTATTTATTACACACAAATTAAAATAACAAAGAAGGGCCCATTCATACCTCATAAACAAATATATATATAAAAAACATACAAGGGCTAATGAAGTAGACCTAACGCATTTCGGCCTTTACAGGCCATCCTCAGAGGTCTAATACACATAGAACATATAGGCTGATATATAAAAATATAGGCAATCATACAATCCTTCCTTCCTTCCTTCCTTCCTTCCTTCCTTCACACCTGCGGCCATGCCTTACCCCCTCCCTCTCCTTCAGTTCCCCTCCTCTGTTTCCAGCCTTTGCCTCATTCATGAGCTGGTCACTATTGCCTGCTCCTTCTCCTCCCTCACTGGCCATTTCCTGTTTATCATCAATCCTCCTTACCAATTTGGACTACTGAAAATACAACCTAAACTCGAGTGGTTGGTTTTTGCAGTATCAGCACATGCACAGACGTAACTGTTAGCCTGGTGGTTACCCAGGCTTACCAAGTACTTACCGTGATTCGGCGGGGGACACATAATTCTTCCCAGGACCATTCCTGCATGGAAAACAGATGCACCGCACCATGCCGTCGTCAGGAAGTGACGCCGGGTGACAATCTGGCAATGGGGATGGAAACTCGATGGTACCATCGAGTTTCCAGCCCCATTGCCAGAGTGTCACCCAGCGTCACTTCCTGGCGATGGCATGGTGCAGCATGGGTGTGCTACAAGGAGGAATGTTCCGGCCGGGGATCATGTGTCCCCCGCCAAACTGCGGTAAGTACTTGGTAACCCTATGGTTACCCCTGAATTGGAGGGGTATTAAAATGAGATTGATCTGAAAACCTGGGGAGGGGTTTCCTCCCAGATTTGCAGGTTTGTAGAATCCTAACTAGTAGCCATGTCTGTTCCTGTTGCACAGATTTGCTATTGCACAAGAACATACAGTGCAATCCTCACTTTAAATGCTTTAAATGTCTTTTAATTGTTTTGTTGTATTGTTTTATACCGTGACTTATTAACTCTTGACATATTGTTAAGATTGTATCGTATTGGTTGTTGTGAGGCACCCTGAGCATGCTTCTGGGAAGGGCAGGATACAAATAGAAATAATAAATAACACTTTCCTCAGAGTGACCCCCAACGAGTAGAATTCAGTAGGATTCTGAGTAGGCTCGCTTAGGGTTTCAATGATACTGATGGATCCAAATGTATTGCGATTTTATTTTATTTATTTTTTAAGCCCCCGGAGGGGATTTTTTATTTATTTTTTATAATACTACATAAACTACCAAGAAAAATTTGGGGATGGGGGGACTACAATTAAGGGAGAAAGAAAAGATAACCCACACTAAGCTAAAAACCCAAGGTTAGGAGATCATTCCCTGTTAAAATACTGTTAGTAAAAGAAAAGGCTGTTAATAAACAATATACTTTGTGAGAACCTGTCTTTCTAAGCTTATATGTTAGATTGTTACTTGTTATGAGAAAGTTTCCCGAGCATCTCCTCCAGCTCGCTTCATAAAGGCAATTTGCAAAGTCCTTCCACCTTTATATCTATACTAAAACTCTCTAAATTCTTGATATCTTCTTAGACGTTCACTGCAGCCCAATCTTCTTCCATTCAAAGGAATAGAACCGCTAGTTTAAGCCTGCGATTTTATGATTTATGTGATTTTACTATGTATGTTATAATTTGTTGGTTGCCTCAGAGGCCCTTGTGAAGGCAGAAAGGTGGGGTGTATATTTTGCCAAATAAAATAAAAATAAATATTGTGCCTTATACAGAGCATCCCACTCCCGGGTAGTTTATGCCTTGTGGCTTGCTGTGAAACAATGTCATATGGTAATGCAATTCATCACCTCCTTCGGTCATGCTTCCAGACTGAATCCCAACCGTACTGAAATTCATCCCCTCGTTAAGAAGATGAATGAACTGCCAGGCCCACAAGGTTAGGTAGTGGTGGAGAAGGCGTTCGGCATATTTCCTTGATCGCCTGCAAGTTGCTGCTGTAGGATTTGGCTCTTGTTTCTTATCCTTTACTGCCACCAAGTGATCACTCTTGCTAAATGCAAAGTTATGACTTTCTTCAGACTCTTCTCAGAATTTCACACACTGGCAAAAGGCCGGAGTTCTGGTGAGCGTTCGTTTTTTCAGCACAGAATACCTGGTGAAACACTGCCAGATTTCACATCAATCATGTCATCCATTTTCAGTATTAGAGGACGGGGGAAATGGGATATTATCTGTGTCTCTTAATCATAATGAAAGGGAAGAGGGGGATGGTCGGAGTGCCATGATAGCTGCAGACATCTCATTACATCAGGCTAGAGATGATAAGAAGAGCCCTGTTGGATCAGACCAATGGTCTGAAAGTCATCACCCAGTTTCTGGCAGTGGCCAACCCGATACCCCAGGAAGTCCACAAGCTAGACACAAAAGTGATAGCCTTCCCCTGATGCTGCTCCATTGCAGCTAAGCATTCACCATATGGCTGTAAATGGGGTGGTGCCACATGGCCGTCATGGTGGAGCTGCCCTACAGTGGTCATGGTGAACTATTTATTTAGTTGTGTGTGTCCTGTACAGTCTGCCTTTCTCTCCCAGCCTCCAGGCAGACGACAACTGACATCAACCCAGTAAGAACAGTACCTGTACATACGACAAACAAAATTAGAGGGAGATGTACGAGAACACAGTGTGATACAGACAAAATAGGATGGGAGAACAATGCAGTGATGGATTATGTTATGTACAAAAAACCCCACTGTAATAAAGCTGGATTTCAAAATTTGAGACCAACAAGCAAAGACATGGAAGGAACTTGTGGCAGGACTTGGAGGCATCCCATTTTAGCCATCTTGCTTCCTCCCCCGTTCGTCAGATCTTTCCCTCTGTGTCCCTGCTCGTGGACATATTGGATCAGGTCTCCCCGAACCGAAACGGGTACAACCCAATGGCGGTTATGTGAGGAGTCGATCGCCCAAACCACACCTTCCAGTTCCTCGATTTTAAACTTCCCAGTGGAATCCTTGCCCTTAGAGAGCAAGTCCAGCACGTCAGAATCATCCTTCTGCAGCGCTCCCAAATCCATTAGGACAGGAGGGAGGGGTGCACGGGTGTCTTCCGTCGCTCGCTTGCTGCGGGTGATCACAGCAAAGATGGGCAAGTTCGGGGCAGGGTCTGGAGGGGAGGGGGTGTCCTTGTCGAGATCAGGTGTAGGGGATGTGGGTTCCTGGTCTCCCAGGGCGGCTTCTTTAGCCAATCGATCAGCGAAATCATTCCAGTAGGCTGTCGCTGAACCAGCCTTCTGGTGCCCCTTCACATGAGTGATCTGGGTGGGGGCAGTCCTGTCATGGAGGATGCGAGCCACCTCTTTCCAGAGGGCAGAGTGTGCTACTGGCTTTCCCTCCGCATTCTTCCATTGACGTATTTCCCAGTGTTGGAGCCAAATAGTTGCTGCTTTGGCAGTCCAATCAGAATCGGTGTAGATAGCAAGTGGGCGATCTAGGGGCTCAAGAGCCAGCACGGCCCGCAGCGCAGCCACCTCAGCCGCTTGGCTGGAATGGGGACGGACGGGGGCTTGCAGCTGGTAGCCGTCCTGCACTCTCACGGCACCAAATCCCGTACGGGGGCGGCCATTTAAATGGAAGCTGGACCCATCGCAGAACCAACATGCAAAACCTTGCAGTTCGGCTTCCTCGAGGGGGACACCCCATACTGCCGGCCAAGGATCGTGATCCACCGTAGGTAACGGGCATTCGTGCTCCTCTCCCGTGGCAAGGATATTCGGGCCCCTTACCTGATCCGTAGTTTCCACAAGAGGTTCCCGGACAAACCGGGAGGTCTCCCGCCCAGCCCGGGAGATCTCCCGCCCGACCCGGGAGGTGTGTTTTAGATGTATTTTAAGGGGGGCAGTATGTCAGCAAGCTGCCATTCTGTTTTCTGTGACCTCTGTGTACATATCCTTACCCTGTTGCACCCGGCTTGTTTCTACCATCCTGCTTCTGTGCTGGAATGCATAAGATAACTACTGGTGGTTGTGTGGGGGAGAAGATGCTGTAATGCTTGCCTATTGCTTATCTCATGAGAACTGCACCTGTGTTTGGTCTGCTATTCTGCCTGGTTCCCATGGACTGGGCGCGCAACCGTTTCCTTAGCCCGCCAGCGGGAATGTTATTCATTGGACATGTATCTGTTTGAATTTCCTTTATTATGCTTGCCCTACCTGTGTATCCCCAGTTCTAACAAAGAACGTGTTTGAGTATGTCTTCAACGCTTTGAAATAAATTTTGCTTTTCTTGAAAACGTGGATTTATTCTCGATGCTTGGGGATCCAACACCCGTCCTGTTACCACCTCTATCTCTCCTCCTCCTCTTCCTCCCCCATGTTCTCTCTCTCTCTCTCTCTCTCTTTCTTCTTCCCACCAATCCATCCTTCCTTCCCCACACTTGGCCATCAGGCAAGAAACTTATTGGGCCACCCTCTTGCCTGCCACAAGGACCACCACTGCCACCCTCTCCTCCATGGGCCACCTACTCACCCACCTGGCTCCACAGTGGGAGGGTGGCACCTCCTGTCCCACCTTCCATAGTCTCAGAAGAGTGGCAGAACTGGCTTTGCAGATAGGGGATGCTGGGGGCCCCCACTTCTCCCCACACACACACTTGGAGCACCTTGGATATGAGCTGCTGCAGCGACCACTCCTCCCCCACCTGCTGGCCTGAAATGGACTGGAGAGGCTCACTTTGGTGGCCTCGGCAGAGGGGTGGCAGCAGTTACTCCTTCTGTCCTCCAGTGCTGCTGTCCCAGGGATGAGCAGCCACGTCAGTTGGTCTGTTTCCCCACCTACTGGCCAGCAACTCGAAGAAGAAGAAGAAGAAGAAGAAGAAGAAGAAGAAGAAGAAGAAGAAGAAGAAGAAGAGGAGGAGGAGGAGG
>NW_015173783.1:93308-99727 GCF_001447785.1 Gekko japonicus
GTGACCTTGGGTCAGTCGCAAGCTCTGGCACAGCTGTCCTTGAAAAAGAGCAGTTTCTGTCAGAGTTCTCTCAGCCCCACCCACCTCACAGGATGTCTGTTGTGGGGAGGGGAAGGGAAAGGAGTTTGTAAGCCGCTCTGAGACTCCAAGTGAAGGGCGGGGTATAAATCCAATCTCTTCTTCTTCTTCTTCCCACTTCCTGACAAGTGTGGGCTTAACTAGTCAAAATGGGTTTAATGTTATGATGGAGACATAGAGTCTGTGCTGGGTGTAATGCTGGCCAATTGTACACAACCTTCAGCACCATGGACAGCTACAATGAATGAGCAAATGGTTTATTATGGTCAAAGACCAATTCTAAAATACATGCATTAGGAGCATGGATAGGGACAGCTACAATTTTAAAAATCCATAATTGAAGTTTCACTTTGGCACATCCCTTTCTCTTGACTTCGTCTTAGGGAATGTAGGCCTTGATGATAAAGGGGAGATACCTAGCCTTTTGTTCACATGATGCTCACCATAGTCTGGAAGCAAGCGTTAACTTTCCTTAATAGGTGCATGGTAGAGTTTCCAGATTAATTGGAAGGCATGAGATACAAGAGTCAGTGTAAGGACTGCCCTCTCTCTAAACATGCACAAATACATTGCATTGTTTATTGACAGGGAATCTGACCATTTATTTCCTTATCCATCTTCAGGTGCTGACATTTCTTTTCCTTTCTTATTGCTGCCACATGGGATCCCTCGTACAACTACGCCTCCACTAATAGATACCCAAAGGACCCATTAGTGTTACAACAAAGTCTCTTGATCTAATTCCTCTAGAGTTTAATCAGGGATTTGGGTTCCCTGCGCAAGGAGGATACTCAATTGATCACTTTGGACCTCATTATTGTAACCCAAAGATCAATGTACTTGGGAAATGATTAGCAGGTGAGGAATTGTTTAGCAGCCAACCTCAATAGACTCCCATCTCATTAACTGTTAGACAGCATCCCTCCTTGCAACTAATTGTAAAAAAAACTTCCAGTTTTTGGAAAGTTCTCTATTGATAAGGAGCGCATGAAGAAGAAGAGTGGCTAAACTTTTTTCAGCATGGTTTTATCATAAGTCCTTTATTATGAATAAAAGGTAAAGGTAAAGGTTCCCTTGCTCGAAAGCCAGTCAAATCCGACTCTAGGGTTGCGGTGCTCATCTCCATTTCAAAGCCGAGGAGCCAGCGCTGTCCGAAGACGTTTCCGAGGTCACGTGGCCGGCATGACTAAACACCAAGGCGCACGGAACGCTGTTACCTTCCCACTGAAGTGGTACCTTTTTATCTACTTGCAATTTCTCGCTTTCGAACTGCTAGGTTGGCAGGAGCTGAAACTAGCCTTGGTTAAGGAATTTGAGAGCCCATAGGGTAGTGTGAAAAACACCAGAAAACACATCAGAACTATAAATCAATGTGCCCTACATATCATAAACTATTGAAGGACACCTTGTTAGTGCAAATCAGCTCCACAGTGTGAGCCTGCCAGTGAATAGTGCAAATCAGCTCCACAGTTTGAGCCTGTCAGTGAAAAGCTCTGCACAGCCATGCTACTTGTATGTGTGATTTATATACCAGTCTGTATGTATGCCAGGAATACAGGAAAAGCTTAGAATTTAGTAGAGCAGCTAGAATTCAGCCACTGCTAACATTCTGCTTACTTCCTCTCTTCCCTTTGTACAGTCCTCACCCCACCTTCAGCTAGGGAATGTAACAGTCCCAGAATGTAACTGTTCCACTGCAATACAACATTATTGGAACAACTCTTTATACACCCTTAAGACTACAAGAGCTATGGTGCAATGCGCAGTTGCAAGAAAAACACATTAACTGGAACAGTGTGCAACTGACATTACTGAAGAAATAGCAATACAAATGCAATTGGCCAAAATTCTAAAAGGAAATAGACTTTTTTTAATGTTCTGGGTAAGGAAAACAGATTGTAAAACTGGAATTCAGCATTTGCACATGCGTAATCATCAGTCTGTCAGGAAGATTGCTCAGGAGGTAGCAACAATGTGCATTCTTTCTCTTAGGAATCTGTCTAGTTACTCTCCCCAACCATTCATTTACCAAACCCCATTACAATTATTAATGACTCTGTCATGTGACTTTGGAAGAGAAAGCAACCACCTTGTCTCTTTGGAATTCTTGATCCTGTGGACTTACAGTGGTTTTTAAAAGCTATCTTTCCCTGACCATGCTTAATAACCTGATATTAGAAAACAATGAATTGTCAGGAGAAAGACCTGTTCCACAGGTAGGAGTGACTGTATTGCTATATCCCTCCCAGAAGCATCGTCAGTGCTTGGATTTTCAAAGGAGTATTGGAGAAGTTCCCATTTTTATTCAGTGGACAGTTGCACTCTATTTAAAAGTTATCAAGCTAATAAGATTCCAATTTATCATGAAGTAGCTAAGGATGTGGGTGGGTGGGTGGTTGCTTGCTTGCTTGCTTGCAAAATGAGGGGAGTAATTTCTTAGCTTATTTTGAAGTTAGCTTCTCTTGATTGCTTGCTTGCAAAATGAGGGGGGTAATTTGTTAGCTTATTTTGAAGTTAGCTTCTCTTGAAGCGAAAATCAGGCCTTCTGTTTCTGCTTTTGGATGGGACTTTGGTATATTTTGATTGTATGGGAGGTGCCAACAGTACCTGAAAATGTCTGCATGCTGAGGAAGATTGTAGTGTTGTGCTAAGCAACACAGAACATGCATGTGTTTATATACACACGAAAGGGACTACTCCCTGATCCTTTCAACTGGAGATGCCAGGACTGAAACTGGGATTTTCTGCATGCCAAGCAGATGCTCTACCACTGAGCCACAGACCCTGTTTATTCCTCCTCCTCCTCCTCCTCCTCCTGTACCATCTCCATAAAAATAGCCTGATAATTGATGAGAGACAATGGCTACTAATGTTCAATTAGGCACTCTTTGCCTAACACCAAAGTGAAATGGATTTCGAAACACAACCCAATTGCAAGTTTGTGTTCAAAGAGAGGTTTGGAGAGGGGGTGAGGGTTGAAGGTATGTTGGAATGAGTATTGCCTATTTATTGTGGGGTTTTTTTACTTATTAGGAATAGCATTCTTGAAATATTAATAATCTATACAAATTATTAGTGGATGGCACTTCAAATTCAACATCTGTCCAGATCTGACATCAGCATACACTTTTAGACATCTGGGGGGGGAGGGACTCTGACAAATGAGAACAGATTCAAGGTCGGATGCCACGTTCACCCAGACTGCTACACAGTCGCACAAATTGTATAATTCATCAAGATGATGCAACTATATGCTTCCTTAGGGGTGGATGAGTCTCACTTAACACAATGGAGTTTACTCATAATAGACTCCGGCGATAAAAATATGCTCTGGCCAGGTGTTAATAGAACTAACTGATCTGCATCCTCCTGTTTACAGCCCCAACTATCTCTCTGGGAATCCATCTGGATGATAAAATGAAGAAGGACAACCAGTCCTGTGTGACTGAGATCCTGTTCTTAGGGTTCTCGGATTTCCAGGCTATGAAAGTCCTGCTTTTTTTGCTAATACTGATATTCTACTTGATTGCATTGATCGGGAACAGCCTGATATTGATCCTTTCCTCTACTGATCCCACCCTTCACACACCAATGTATTTCTTCCTCCGTACCTTGTCCGTTTTAGAAATAGGCTACACCTGTACCATCGTTCCTAAGACACTACAGCATTTGCTGTCAGAGAGTCAAACTATATCCTTTGTGGGTTGTGGGATCCAGATGTACTTTTTCATTCTTTTTGGCATCACCGAGTGTTGCCTTCTCGCCGTCATGGCATACGACCGCTACATCGCCATATGCAAGCCCCTGCAATACTCTTGCATAATGAACCACAGGGAATGCATTCAGCTAGCCTCCATCTCATGGGCCACTGGTATTTTCGTGGCTTTCGGACAGTCCATTTCGATATTCACGCTTCCTTTCTGTGGGCCTAACAGAATCAACCATTTCTTTTGCGATCTTCTGCCTGTTCTGAGATTAGCCACGGAAGACACCTTCAGGAATGAAGTGGCGGTTGCCACAGTCACGGTGGTCTTTGTCACAGTGCCATTTTTACTCATCCTGTTGTCCTACGTCCTCATCATAGCCACCGTCCTCATGATGCCTGCGGCTGAGAACAGGCGCAAAGCCTTCTCCACCTGTTCCTCGCATCTCGTGGTGGTTTCTCTGTTTTACGGAACGATCACGTTTACCTACATTCGGCCTAAGTCAATGTACTCCCTGAACAGTGACAGGATCCTTTCCCTCCTCTACACAGTGGTGATACCAGCTTTTAATCCAGTAATTTACAGCCTAAGGAATAAAGAGATAAAAGCTGCTTTCAGGAAAGCAATAGGAAGGAGAAAAGCTTTGCTTAGCTAATTATTTATTTATTTATTTATTTATTTATTGGGATTTTTTACCCCGCCCTCCCCGCAAAGCGGGCTCAGGGCGGCTTACAAGGGGCAAAGCCCATATAAATCAAGGTAAAAGCAATAAAAACATTAATAACAATTAATCACAACAACAGTACTCAATTGAAAGCAAGATGGTCCCCGGATATATGCCAAGATGGTAAACAGACAGTTCTCCGGAGATGATGTTGTCCTATAGCCGATCCCAACCAGGTAAATCCGGTGGTATCAGTCATGCAGAAATTGTGGCAGATCTTCCCGGGCCATCCTTAACCCCAACGTTATCCACCTCATTGGTGGCGGTGGTAGTGGCGGCCTCTATGTGAAAGCCTGGCAGAAGAGCTCCATCTTGCAGGCCCTGCAGAACTGCATAAGTTCCCGCAGGGCCCTGATCTCCTCCAGGAGCTCGTTCCACCAGGTAGGGGCTGCCACCGAAAAGGACCTGGCCCTAGTCATGGCGAGCCTTGCCTCCCGGGGGCCTGGAACCACCAGGCGATGTTGTTCCCCGGACCGAAGTGCTCTTGGGGGTATATGTGGGGAATAATGAGAGACAGGTGGACAGAGTAATGAACACACAGACACACACAAAGCTGCCTTATACTGAATCAGACCACTGGTCCATCAAGGTCCATATTCTTAGCTCAGACTGGCAGCAGATGTCCAGGGTGTTGGGCTGAGGTCTTTCACATCACGTACTGCCTGATTCTTTTAACTGTGGATGCTGGAGATTGAACCTGGGACTATCTTCCACTGAGACCCACAGCCTCTGGTGATAGATAGATGATAGATGATAGATAGATAGATAGATAGATAGATAGATAGATAGATAGATAGATAGATAGATAGATAGGAAGAGATTGGATTTATACCCCACCCTTCATTCAGAGTCTCAGAGTGACTTACAATCTCCTTTCCCTTCCCCTCTCCTCCACAACAGACACCCTGTGAGGTCGGTGAGGCTGAGAGAGCTCTCAAAGAACTGCTCTTAAGAGAACAGCTCTGAAAGAACTTGTGACTGACCCAAGGTCACACTAGCAGCTGCATGTGAAGGAGTGGGGAATCAAACCCAGTTCTCCCACATTAGAGTCCGCACTCTTAACCACTACACCAAACTGGCTCTTAACCACTACACCAGAGAGAGAGAGAGAGATCTTCATCACAGGAGAGACCCAATTGCAGGGCATGACTGTACCAACAGAGAGAAATCTATATTTCCCTGAGTTCTGTGGAGCAAAGTTACAACTTGGAATTTATCAGGAGGAGGGGAAACCTGGTCCCAGACACTGGAATCACCAAGATCCTGGGACAGTTTAATCTTCAACTCAATGATATCTTCAAGTGGACCTCTGCTATTCACTCCTATGGTAAAAGGCTGCACGTAGACATGGGGGGGAGGTAGATCTGCCTCCCAACGGTTTAAACATGAGCCAAAGTACTCTTTGAACATGAGACAATTTCTCGCATACCCAGAAGCACACATCACCACTGCCAGCAACATAATGAAGGGTAGGCAAAGAGATTGAGTAAAAACTTGGAAGAGATGTATTTAGGTACTGTGAGGAAGTTAAAAAGAATGCTACATTGCATCAATTATTATTTAGACAGCATATTAATTTTCAGGGGCAGGCCCAGGGAGAGAGGAGGCCCATGCTTTGCCCATTCCCCCCAAAATTAGCCAGGACGGTTGGCCCCATTAGATTCTGTTAAATGTGGCCAGGTTCTGGCCACGTGTCATTAATTGCATCATATTATCTTTTCTTTTACACAAGTTTCCTTGTCCCTTCCTTGGACCTTGAGCCAGTTTGGTGTAGTGGTTAAGTGTGCGGACTCTAATCTGGGAGAACCGGGTTTGAGTCCCCACTCCTCCACTTGCACCTGCTGATGTGACCTTGCGTCAGTCACAAGCTCTGGCACAGCTGTCCTTGAAAAAGAGCAGTTTGTTTCTGAGTT
>NW_015173783.1:101152-113538 GCF_001447785.1 Gekko japonicus
GCCCATCTTGATTGACCTCTACAAAAATTTTACTAAGGGACATAAATTAAAACAATATCTAAAATCCAATAATAAATCCATAAACCCGATACAAATAGATGAAAACTCAGATAACAGCAACTAATGTTTCCAAGACATGATAAATCAAGTGATGTTTTTGAGAAATTGTCAGCTTGAATTATTTATTGGGCAACTGTTTATTTATTCATTCATTCAATGTATTAGGCTTCTAGCCTGCCCTCCCCCACAAGCAGACTCAGGGCGGGTTTATCTAACACAATATCAACAGTAAAACATATTAACAATTAAAATTCGATATCTCAATTTACATTTCATTAATAGTTCACTATCAATGGCACCTGATGCTGGGAAAGACTGAAGGTCAAAGAAGACGGGGACGGCAAAAGATGAGATGGTTGGACAGTGTCATCGACGCAACGAACATGAAATTGAGCCAACTTCAGAGGACAGCGGAAGACAGGAGGGCCTGGCGGGAGCTGGTCCATGGGGTCGCAAAGAGTCGGACTCGACTGTGCGACTGAACAACAATCAATGGCACCATAAGGCATCTACTCCTAGGCTCCCTACGTGTGTACAAGCTGATATAACTGCAATTAAGAAAGGGCAGGCAGATGACACCAGTATCAGATGGAAATAATGCAGGTGAAACCAAGCAACAATATCACAAAGCAACATGGGGGAAGCCAAGTACGGTTTGAATTCATGGCACCTCAGCCAAAGGCCTGGTGGATCATCTCCATTTTACAGGCCCTGAAGAACCGCATTAAGTCCCGCAGGGTTTGGATCTCACTCGGGAGACTGTTCCACTAGGCCAGAGCCAGGGATGAAAAGGCCCTGGCTCTGGCCAAGGCTAATCAGACTTCCTTCAGGCCAGGGATCACCACTGTGTTAGACAAATCAAAGATTTCAGTCACTTGACCATATTTGTAGGTATACAGTGGGGGGGGAGAATGGCACTACAAAACAGTCTTCTGCATCAGGAGGCCCTAGTGTGGTGCCCACAAATGCCATGGTGCCTGTCAAGTGTCTTTAGAAAGTGATCCTTTGCCCAATGCAATGAAGGCTCAGACATCATGTTCGATATTGTCCTGGCCTATATGGCCCATCAACAACTTCATGGTAGCTTTTCTAGCAAGAAAGTTGCCAGGCAGTTTCAATGAAGTCAGGCTGATCATTTTCACCATGCCAGTGTCCTGCAGTGTTTGGGTATCTTTTACCTCAGCATACTTGAGCCCCAGGGGGAGCTGCATGCTGGCTGTGGAGATCTTCTCCATCCTGGCCTCAGCACTGGCTTCTTGAGTTGCATCTTCCTTCCCAAATGCTATATTATTAAACTGAGAGCTCAACTGAGCAACAGAGAGCAGCTAGTAAGAAAAACTAATTATCATGCATAACCCTTGTAGTCTTTCTAGGGTTGCCATCTCTGGGTTGGGAAATAAGATTGGGGAGCTTAGGAGGGTGGGGCTTGGGGAGGGGAGGGACCTCAGGAGGGTACAATGCCATGGAGTCCATCTTCCAAAGTGGCCATTTTCTCCCAGTTAACTGATTTCTTTACCTGGAGATCAGTTCCAAAGGCTGTAGATCAAGGGGTTCAATATGGGGGTAAGATGTTCACCACCAGCCTGTCCTGGTCCAGATAGTGGCTGGAAGAAGGACATGTGTAAGTGAAGAGAGTAATCCCAGAGAAAAGGCTCACCATACATGAGGTAAGAGTTAAGAGTTACAGGTCAAGAAGGCTTTGTGCTTCTCTTCAGCAGAGCAGATCCTACATATGGTGGAGGTGAGGTGATGTAGACATAGCAGACCAGTGTGACCAGGAAAGCCTCCAAACCAAAAATGTTCTCTGTAATAAGGACAGCCATTTCAGCAACATAGATTGAACCACAAGATAGACCCTGCACAGGTGGGATGTCACGGTATCATTGACTGAGTGTTGGATTTGCAGTAAATAGCAAGAAGCTGCAAAGAGGTGCTGCAAAGAGTTGAGGAACCCAGTGGTTTCTATGCTGGTCATCATATGAAGGCAGACCTTCTTGACCATGATAAGTGTGTATCACAAGTTCCATATGGCCACATAAGAACATAAGAGAAGCCATGTTGGATTGGGCCCGGATCCCACTTTCTTCCACTAGAGGGAGGGCCTTCACAATTGTGACCCCCCCTCCCTCTGTAATGCACCCAAAAAGGACCTGAAGCACCACAAAAAGGGCCTTTCCCTATTCTTTGTTCCCAGATCCTGGGATTAAGAACTACACTGCTTCTCAGAGCCAGCATGGTGTCATGGTTAAGAGCAACTGATTTCTTTACCTGGAGATCAGTTCCAAAGGCTGTAAATCAAGTGGTTCAATATGGGGGTAAGATGTCCTGGTCCAGATAGTGGCTGGAAGAAGGACATGTGTAAGTGAAGAGAGTAATCGCAGAGAAAAGGCTCACCATACACGAGGTAAGAGTTAAGAGTTACAGGTCAAAAAGGCTTTGTGCTTCTCTTCAGCAGAGCAGATCCTACATATGGTGGAGGTGAGGTGATGTAGACATAGGAGACCAGTGTGACCAGGAAAGCCCCCACACCAAAAATGTTCTCTGTAATAAGGACAGCCATTTCAGCAACATAGATTGAACCACAAGATAGACCCTGCACAGGTGGGATGTCACGGTATCATTGACTGAGTGTTGGATTTGCAGTAAATAGCAAGAAGCTGCAAAGAGGTGCTGCAAAGAGTTGAGGAACCCAGTGGTTTCTATGCTGGTCATCATATGAAGGCAGAGCTTCTTGATCATGATAAGTGCGTATCACAAGTTCCATATGGCCACATAAGAACATAAGAGAAGCCATGTTGGATTGGGCCCGGATCCCACTTTCTTCCACTAGAGGGAGGGCCTTCACAATTGTGACCCCCCCTCCCTCTGTAATGCACCCAAAAAGGACCTGAAGCACCACAAAAAGGGCCTTTCCCTATTCTTTGTTCCCAGATGTTGGGATTAAGAACTACACAGCTTCCGAGAGCCAGCATGTTGTCATGGTTAAGAGCAGTAGACTCTAATCTGGAGGACTGGGTTTGATTCCCCAATCCTCCACTTGAAGCCTGCTGGGAGACCTTGGGCCAGTCACCGATCTCTCCAAACCCTCTCAGCCACACCTACCTAACAGGGCGCCTGATGTAGGGAGAGGGGAAGGTGATTGTAAGCCACTCTCTTTAAGGTAGAGGGTATAAAAACCAACTAATTTTCTTCTGAACACAGAGGTTCCATTTACTTACCACCCCCCACTGATAGATCTGCCAGCCATGAAATGGCTAATTTTTTTTTTTAATCCTGAGATCACCGCTTGTTGTTGCTGCCGATGACTGAATGGGAGGGACAGCATAACATCTAAGCTACCCAGCTGCATTGATTAGCTGGCTTGGGTTTACAACCCTCCGGTGTGATTCATCTGATCACTCACATGCTTGGCTGCATCACTGAAGGGATCCATGCCAGTCTCTGCATTTCGTCATGACTCAGCTCCAGCAGAGGCATGCCCCTGAAAGGGGTAATTAGTTTTATAGTCTAATGGAATATTTGGGTTGGATATTATTACTGAACAATTAAGTGTGTTGCAAAGCAAAACTTGAGGCATCAGCCACCTTCTAGCCTGGAGAGAGATAATATCCATCCAGGAGAGGTTGGTGAGGAACCAATTCATGGGGTTGCGCAAGTGAGAGTTCACACAAAGGATGGTACAGTTTTCCAGCAGAGGAGAGCGGTGAGGATGATTGGGGGCCTGGAGACCAAGCCCTATGAGGAAAGGCTGAGGGACTTGGGAATGTTCAGTCTGGAGAACAGGACATTGAGGGGGGACAAGATTGCTTTCTTGAAGTATTTGAATGGCTGTCACCTAGAAAAGGGTAGGGAGCTGTTGGCAGCAGAGGATAGGCCTCACAATAATGGGTTTAAATTCAGGGTGGGAAGGTACCGGCTGGATCTCAGGAAAAACTTTTTTACAATAAGAGTTGTGCAGCAGTGGGATCTCTCCCTCCCTGGCAGTCTTTAAGCAGCAGCTGGACAAACACTTGTCAGGGATGCTCTGGGCCAGTGGTGGCGAACCTATGGCACGGGTGCCAGAGGCGGCACTCAGAGCCCTCTCTGTGGGCACGCGTGCCATCGCCCCAGCCAGGCCCAGACCATCATTAAAGTGTCGAATTCTCTGCCAAATAATTTTAAGTCAATGAAAGCATTTGGGATTGCTTTCCTTACTTTGTTTGGATCATCTTAAGTTAATGTATGAGTTGTTTTTTTCTAAAGTAAAACCTCCGTATTCAGGTTAAATTGCCGTGTTGGCACCTTGCGATAAATAAGTGGCTTTTGGGTCGCAGTTTGGACACTCGGTCTCTAAAAGGTTCGCCATCACTGCTCTAGGCTGATCCTGCATTGAGCAGCGGGGTGGGACTAGGTGGCCTGTATGGCCCCTTCAGACTCTATGATTCTATTATTCTTTGATAGGTAGGTAACCAGATATTAGCAACAAACAGCTGGGAGACCTGAACATTTGAGAGACAGGAAATCCTGTTTCAGTGAACTCTACGTGTATGGAAGTGTTCTTTTTCCGCTTAGAGAGGTTCTTTCTTGCAAGAGGCTTATTTCATTCCATTATACTTTTAAAATTTCTTTTGAATCCTACCTTTCTGAATGCAGACCGAAGTGATTTATATCCCTCTTCCATTTTATTGTCACAACGACCCTGTGAGGTAGGTTAGGCTGAGAGTGTGTAACTGACCCAAGGTCACCCAGCAAGCTTCCATAGCAGAGTGGGGATTTGAACTGGGAGATCCTAGTCAGACTCTCTAATTACTACACCACCGCCGAGCTAGCTTTCAAGTGATTTAGACAAATTAATGGAAAAGGCATCAGTAGCCATAAGGGACAAATGGAAGCTCTGTGTACCCCGGGGACCTGGGGACGGCTTGTACCTCCATCGTGACTTAATTGTGCATTTCTTGAGGCCATCTGGTTGGCTGTTGTTCGTGAGTGCCAGGCTAGACGAGTCTTTGGTCTGACTTAGTGAACTCATTGTTAAGTCCCTAAAGCAGCTGATACACAGAGACTGTTTGTGTTCTGGCTTGCAATGAGTCTTTCAACATTGGGACAATCTCGGAAACCGATGAGCAGGTTCTCAGGCTTACTTTCCTGTCTTTAACAAATGGATACCCCGCAACGGGGGTCCCCACCCTTTTTAAGCCTGTGGGATTTTGAGGGGGATCGGTGAGCATCCCTCCAAAATGGCTGGCACAGAAGGTGGATCCGAATGGAATGTCTCCCTCCTCACACCCCCTAGGGAGAAGTGAATCTTCTTCTTTTTTTGCAAAGTGTGTGCCCCAGCCTGGAAGTCATGGCAACCTCTGGTGACTCCTACTAGAGCACGGAGGACGTTTCAGAGAGGTGGCTTGATGGCCCTGGTATTCCTTGGAGGTCTCCCATCCAAATACTTGCCAGGGTCAGCCCTGCTTAGCTTCCGAGATCTGATGAGATCGGGCTTGCCTGGGCTATCCAGGTCAGGGTGAAGAAGGGAATCTTGAAAGGGAAAGGGAACCACCCACTGACTAGGGAAACCCCAGATGCTCATCAGCCCTCCTCATCGTCCAGTGGAAACCTCTTGCATTTGAACGAGGGCTGCCAATGACAAGACTTGCCTTGCAATGGCCCCGCCCCCTTTCTGAAAAGCTCGGTGAGCACCAAGGGAAGTATTGGCAGGCACCATGGCAGGGAACCCTGCCCTGCACTATCCTGTAGGCTTCGGGCAGATTATATTTTAAAGATACCTTCCTTCCGGCATATCTTTTTGGCTGCATCCACGCATTGTTGGATGTTTCACTATCTTTGCGCTACGGCAGTCATTCACAACTGGGTTTTCTGGTATAGAAAAGCCAGACCAGTTGGAAAACACTGATATAGCAGAGTGCATGCACAATATCCAAAGATATGGGGGTGTGAATTCTCTCTCTCTCTCTCTCTCTCACACACACACACACACACACACACACACACACACACATAGGCACACATACACAGAGAGAGAGAGAGAGAGAGAGAGAAATCCCTACAGGCTATCATTTCCTAACCTTCTTTATGCTGCTCAAAGACTCAATACAAAACCGTCACATCCAATGCTTCCTCTAAGCTGCGGAGTCTTGTGAGCAAAAATTCTACTTTATGAGCTACTGGCATGAAAGCTGTGAGCAAGCAGTTTGGCTACAGCATAAATCAGTTTGCTCTGGAGCCATCCTTCCTGAGCTAAAACAAAGATATGTGAGCTGGAGGCTAAAAAACTGTGCTAGCTCACACTAACTCAGCTTAGAGGGAACACTGGTCGCATCCACTTATACTAGAGTTTCCAGTGGGAGAACGTGAAAAGTCTCTCGAACCCTTAGAAGCTGAGCCTAGGCAAACAGGGTCTTTGAGTCTTACTTAAGAGTAACCACGCCTAGGAACCCTGGATTGGGGTTGTGGAATAAAGGTGTTGGGAATATGGTCTTTCAAACAGCTCAAGGGAGCATACATGGTTCTCCCTTGTTTACCCCACCTTGCCTTTGCATTTAGATGCAGTGGGGAAATAAACACATGTAGCCCTGACCTGGGAGCTGCGGTGGCTCAAGTGGTTAAGACGCTGAACTGCAGGCTGTGGAAGGTCGGTAGTTCAGCAGTTCGAGACCCGAGTGTGCCGCATGACGGAGTGAGCTCCCGTCTCTAGTTCCAGCTCCTGCCAACCTAGCAGTTCAAAAGCAAGAAATTGCAAGTAGATAAATAGGTACCACTTCGGTGGGAAGGGAACAGCCTTCTGTGCGCCTTGGTGTTTAGTCATGCCGGCCACATGACCATGCCATAAGTCGGCTGCAGCTTGACGGCACTTTCCTCCACGAGGGTCATTACGCATTATCTTTGATATAAGAGTTCCACAAGAATTCCTATATTATGTTCCAGACAGACATGTTTCAGAGGCCTGATACAGAGTGACTGGTACCGGCCGAAGGATGTGTGTGATGGCTGAGCGATGATTTGAGTCCAGTTTGCCGTTACTCCACCGTCACCAACAAACCACACCCTTCCTGCCCCCATCTTCCTTATCTCACTTTTCATCGCTCGTTTCAGAATGTGTCAACTACGATTCCCATTCTGACCTTTGGTGTAGTGGTTAAGTGCGCGGACTCTAATGTGGGAGAGCCAGGTTTGATTCCCCACTCCTCCATTTGCACCTGGCTGGATGACCTTGGGCAAGCCGTGGTTCTGATAAGAGCTGCTCTTGAAAAAGAGCAGTTTCTGTCAAGAGCTCTCTCAGCCCCACCTACCTCACAGGGTGTCTGTTGTGGGGAGGGGAAGGGGAAGGAGTTTGTAAGCCTCTCTGAGACACCTTTGGGTAGTGAAGGGTGGGTAGTGGTTAAGTGCGCGGACTCTAATGTGGGAGAGCCGGGTTTGATTCCCCACTCCTCCACTTGCACCTGGCTGGATGACCTTGGGCAAGCCGTAGTTCTGATAAGAGCTGCTCTTGAAAAAGAGCAGTTTCTGTCAAGAGCTCTCTCAGCCCCACCTACCTCACAAGGTGTCTGTTGTGGGGAGGGGAAGGGGAAGGAGTTTGTAAGCCTCTCTGAGACACCTTTGGGTAGTGAAGGGTGGGGTATAAATCCAATCTCTTCTTCTTCTTCTTTTACCTCACAGGGTGTCTGTTGTGGGGAGGGGAAGGGAAAGGAATTTGTAAGCCGCTCTAAGACACCTTTGGGTAGTGAAGGGCAGAGTATAAATCCAATCTCTTCTTCTTCTTCTTCCCCAGCTGTCACAATGTTTTTGTAAAGGAAATATCCGGGTGTTGCCCTCTGGCAAGGATTGCCTTGTATTCATTTCCCCATATTCTTTACAATTGTTATGACACGTGGTTCTTTACAGAGTTTTGCAAGAAAATACAGCATGGGAGCTCACAAGAGGATTGTGTCAACAAGGGTACCAGCATCTATCTAGGCTTAATGTCAGTTTGCAAAGAAGGTTGAGAGCTTGTGCAATGTGTTTTGCAAAAAGTTGTGGTTTTATTTTATTGGTTACATTTCTACATTGCCTTATCCTCTGAGACATGCAATAAAACAATTTTAAAGTATAACACACAACAATAGAAGTGTATCATAAAATAATGTAAATGCAAAGGCAGTAAAAAAAAAGCACGTTTAGTTCAACCCAGATGTCTGAACGAATCAAAAGGCGTTCACTTGCCCCTGCGACAAAATCACATTCAAGTACAGAAGTACCTTTTGGGGATTCATGTCCCTCAGCTATGACCCACAACCAAAGAGACACCACTCCACATAGAAGCACGTTTTGCACTTACAGCTTCAGACAATGGTAAGATAGTCCCTCGGGAGGTCCAACAGCAGGGCATACAGGCTGAGGTCTCCTGGTAATGGGATTCAGAGGCTAACTGCCTCTGGACGTGGAGGTTCCCTTTTCTCTCCACGGCTGGTAACCACCGATAGACCGCTCCTCCATGAATCTGCCCAGTCCCCTTTTAAAGCTGTCTATGCCTGTGGCCATCACTACATCCTCTGGCAAAAAAACCCTCCACATTTAAATCACTCGCTGTGTAAAGAAGTATTTACTTTTGTCTACCCTGAATCTACTGCCCATCAGCTTTACTGGATGTCCTGAAGATCTAGTATCTGGGGAAAGAGAAAGCTCTGTTTGTCGACTCTCTCCCCCCCATGCATCATTTTCTAAACCTCCGTCATGTTCCCCTCTAGCCTGCAGATCTTAAAGTCCGGAGAGAGGCTCGGATAGGTCAAGGCCGTCTCTGCGACAAGCCCAGGCCACGTAGGGCTTTGAAGGTGGAAACTGGGCTCTGAAACAAACTGGCCCCCCAGTGAGAAGGATTCAAAACCCCTGTGATCCTTTTCAAGGCTCCCTTCACTTCTTTGTTCCTAAGGCTGTAGATCAAGGGGTTCAACATGGGGGTGACTACCCCATACAGCATGCTCACCAGTCTATCCTGGTCTGGATGGTGACTGGAAGAAGGACGTATGTAAGTGAAGATGGTGGTCCCATAGAAGAGGCACACCACCACGAGGTGGGAGGCGCAGGTCGAGAAGGCTTTGCGCTTTCCCTCGGCCGAGCGAATCCTGAGGATGGTGGAGATGATGTAGACGTAGGAGACCAACGTGACCAGGAAAGCCCCCACCCCAAAAATGCCCCCAACAATAAGGACAACCATCTCGGCCAAGTAGGTCGAAGCACAAGAGAGAGCAAGGACGGGTGGGATGTCACAATAATACTGATTGACTCGATTGGACTTGCAATAAGGTAGGATGAAGGTCAGCACCGTATGGAGCAAGGAGTTGAGGAACCCGGTGGTCCAAGTGCCGGCAACCATCTGAAGACAGAGCTTCTTGCTCATGATGACCGTGTATCGCAAGGGGTTGCAGATGGCCACGTAGCGATCGTAGGCCATGACAGCCAAGAGGAAGACCTCAGTCCCCGCCAGGGCTACTAGGAAGTAGAGTTGCAGGATGCAGCCAACAAAGGAAATGACATTGTTCTCAGACAAGAGGTTCTCCAGCATCTTAGGCACCGTGGCCGTGGGGCAGAAGATGTCCAGCAAGGAGAGGTTGGTGAGGAAGAAATACATGGGGTTATGCAAGTGAGGGTCAACTCCTATGGCGAGAAGGATGGTGCCATTTCCCACGAGAGTGATCAAGTAGATGAGCAAAAAGGCAGCAAAGAGGGGGAAGCGGACAGCTGGGAGATCGGAGAGTCCCATTAAGATGAATTCTGTCACTGTGGTGCTGTTCTCCATTTCTTTGTTCAGGTTCTGCAAGAAGCATACAGTCGTGGATCGGCTTTCAAAGGGGTGAGACACAGGCGTGGAGGACCCATTCAAGGACCGGACCAGAAACCTTCTACATACAAGGCGGCGGCGCCCACCCTACCACCCAACCACCCTGCCGCTGCCCCTTCCCCACTTTTACCATGAGCTATCTCATAAGCTTTAGGAAGTTTACAGAATTTTAAAACCATCTTTTCCCATTGCGGGTGAAACACAAAACACACCCAGTCTGCCTAAACAGTGTTATGCCCTGCGATGAGCAACCGACAAAAATTCCCTTCCAGTTAATGTCTACAGTTAACAAAGTCCAGATACTGAAATCTCCTGTACCCTTTTCAAAGCTTCAAGGAATAGAAGAGCATTGTGATTTGGAGAATTCTCCGCCAGATGCTTCTAGGAAGCCCACAAACTGGCCACCAAGGCAACAAGCAGGGCCCTGACCTGGATAGCCCAGGCAAGCCCGATCTTGTCAGATCTCAGAAGCTAAGCAGGGTCGACCCTGGCAAGGACTTGGATGGGGGACCTCCTCGGAATACCAGCAGTCGGGAGGTAGGGGCAGGCTTCATTCAGCCACCTCTCTGAATATCCTCCAGGCCCCCAGTAGGGGTTAGTCACCAGCAGTGTTCCCTCTAAGCTGAGTTAACGTGAGCTAGCTCACAGTTTTTTAGCCTCTGGCTCACACATTTTTGTCTTAGCTCAGGAGAGATGGCTCCGGAGCAAACTAATTTATGCAGCAGCCAAATCTCCTGCTCACAACTTTAATGCCAATAGCTCACAAAGTAGAATTTTTGCTCACAGGACTCCATAGCTTAGAGGGAACTTTGGTCACCAGAGGTCGCCATGACTTCCAGGTGCGCACACACACACATAATGAAAAATACAAACACACACACACCCCAAAAAATGTAACAACAAGGGGCTTTCAAGGCAAGTGATGAAGCAGAGGTGATTTCCCGTTACCTGATACTTGGATGGGAGACCACCAAGGAAGACTTTGTAGAGGAAGGCAACGGCCAAACCACCTCTGCTTAGTCGCTTGCCTTGAAAACCTTATAGGGTCGCCATACGTCTGCTGCGACTTGACAGCAGTCTACACACATACATGCGCTCCTTCTCTATCACATCACACTGTTGGCTCAACGCTGCATTAAGAACAAACTCGAGGGTGTGCCCAGGCTGGAATGAAGCCTGGTCTACTTCTTTGGACACCTTCCATAAAATTGTCTGTACCTGATGGAACTTATGGATCCCAGACTGCCAACCATCGAGACTATAGGAGCGGGATGAGATCAATCCTGAGAAGCCACTGATATAAAAAGAATTGTGAGGACCACACCTATAGGTTTCCCTCCTAAACGAGCCCCAAAGGGCATTGTTAAAAAGAATGAAGATGATTACTCCAGGTTCTCTTGTGCCAGGAAGCTACCTCTGATAAGTTCCTCAGGACAATAATGAGTAATCAGGGCTATTTTTGGGCAAGAACGCACAGGAACGGAGTTCCGGCTGGCTCCCGAGTTGGCCACGCCCAGCAGGAACTCATTAGCCTAATAGGCCACAACTCATTTGGATTGGCTACATTAGGGGTGTGTGGCCTAACATGCAAAGGAGTTTAAAAGCCCTGGGTTTTGACCACAAACAAGGTCAACAGAATAAGAAGCAAAAGGTGGGTGTGTCTGGATGACCAGACTTCTGGTAACATGGTGGTGTGGCCTAATGGGCTAATGAGTGGTGCTTTCGGGGTGTGGCCTAATAGGCTAATGAGTTCTTGCTGTTGGGTGTGGCCTATTATGCTAATGAGTTCCTGCTGGGCTTTTTCTACAAAAAGAGCCCTGTGAGTAATTAGGATGCCATCTTCAAGCCAGTGGATCTAAAGTCCCCAAACCTTCTATAGGGTTCATTTACATGACGGCAAGATCATGTCCTTAGCCTAGTTGACTTAGATGGTCAACTTGTATATGGACTATACTACGTTAGGTAGTAGGTGCATGGTCATATGACTGAGGTGGAGCGGCCGTGGCTCACTGGCAGAGTATGGCAGAGACCCTGGCAAGTGCTTGGGAGGGAAACCTCCAAGGAATACCAGGACTGGTACACAGAGGCAGGCAATCAAGCCACCTCTCTGAAACGTACAAACCCCACTAGGGGTCGCCAGAGGTCACCATGACTTCCAGGCATGCAAGCACACACACACACACACACACATCAAATTATGTGCTCTGTCTTTGGAGCTATGAGGAGATACAGTCGTTTTACCTTGCGAGACAAACGGCTAAGGGTGTATATAGGAGACAAATCAGTGAATTCCTTTCCCATCAGACTTGAAACCCAAAAGAAGGAACTGGTTTAGGAAGTGGGCTCCCTAAGGGTCCCAAGTGAGGACTCCTACGAACAAAGGGAAACTGCTGGATTGGAACAGAGATTCACCCAGAGCATCTTTCTTCACCCAAAGAGTGATTAACACTTGGAATTCACTGCCACAGGAAGTGGTGGCGGCTACAAGCACGGACGGCTTCAAAAGGGAATTAGATAAGCA
>NW_015173783.1:114160-144465 GCF_001447785.1 Gekko japonicus
CCCCACCCTCGCCCCACCCTCGCATGCGCAGGAAACGCTCTGTCAGTTTTGGGAGGTTTTAAATATCCCCCCGATATTTTGGGGGTTTTTTTCGATTTTTGTGCACACGTGGGGACTGCCCCACATGTGCACAAATCTCTCCCTGCCCCCCACAAGGTATAGACAGGGGCTCTGGGGCAAGTGATGCTCTGTCATCTTGGTGCTTGGGGGGGTCAACAGTGGGAGGGCTTCTAATGTCCAGGCCCCACTGGTGGACCTCCTGATGGTACCTGGTATTTCTGGCCACTGTGTGATACAGTGTTGGACTGGATGGGCCTTTGGCCTGATCCAACATTGGCTTCTCTTATGTTCTTATCCTTTGTCCTACATGGGCCAACCAGATGTTTCTGGAAAATTCACAATCTGGGCAAAATCCTTCTCATTATTTGCTCCAAGCAGCTGGTATTCAGAGAGATGCTGATTCTGAACACAGGGGTTCCATTGAGCTACCCCACTTGCCCTCCATGAAATTGCCTCGTTTTTTGTAGAGCTGGAAGAATTGTTTGCTGTTGCTGCCAGTAACTGACTGGGAGGTAGATTTTAATCACCAGTTTAACTGATTGGATGGGGGGGGGCAATCTGGTTGGCCATTGTCAGTGAGTGCCAGACTGCATGAGGCTTGGTTTGATCCAGCAGCAAAATTGATGCCTGAAATTGCCACATCTACAGAGACAGTTCACATCTGGCATGACAGCAAGATTCTCCATTTTTATCTAATATGGGAACCTGCCTATAAGACCCTTGGGGTTATTGTCCTTCCCCACCAGCTGGTATTCAGAGGTACGCTGCCTTTGAACATGGGTATTTCATTGATCATGACCAACAGCCATCAGTAGATCTACCCTCCACAAATTTATCTAGTGTCCTATAAAAGCCAATTTATCTAATGTCCCTAAGCCAACTTATACCAACCAGTTCTAGAAGGCAAAGGAACCTCTTCACACCATTCAAGATTCTTCCATCTATCCTGAACCTACTCCCCATCAATCTAATTTAGCTACCCACTCAAGCGACTTTGGTTAGCCTGATCTCATCAGATCTCAAAGGCTAAGCAGAGTCCATATTTGGCTGGGAGACCACCCAGGAAGACCCTGCAGAGGAAGGCAATGGCCAACCACCTCTGGTTGCTAGGGTCACCATGCTACTTGATGGCACTTATATATGTAATGAGACTAAAGCAGCCTTGGTCACCCTGGCTGATGACCTGTGCTGGGACGGAGAGGTTGTGACTGTTGATTCTTCTGGACCTCTCAGCAGCTTTTGATACCATTGATCACAGAATCCTTCTGGACTGCCTTTCCAGGCTGGTAGTGAGAGGTGTTGCTTGTGGTGGTTACAGTCCCACACATGGAGGGTAGGTTTCAGCGTATGTTGCTGCTCAGCCCCTTGACCATTAGCCTGTGAGGTCCCACAAGGTTCCATCTTGTCCTCTCCACTCTTTGAACATCTACTTGAAACTGCTGGTTCAGGTTATCCAGGAATTTGGTCTGAGTTGTCACCAACATATGGATGACACATTTCTATCTTAGTGACCCCTGTTTGTATCTTGTTGGATTGACCAACATATGGATGACACATTTCTATCTCATGCTTCTGGCTCATCGTTGGGAGGCTGGGGCAACCCTGAACTAATGCCCGGGGGGCAGTTTTGGAGTGGATGTAGGCCTGACCCAGGATTTAAGGTGTCACCTGTTTGGGATGCAGCTACGCTCCCATTGAAGGAACAGGACTGTGGTCTGGGGGTGCCCTTGGACCCAGGCTTACTATGGATAAACTGGTGGCAGCTATGGCCAGGAGTGCCTTTAACTGGTTACCCAGCCACTGCTTTTCCTCTGCAAAAAAAGATTAGGCCACTGTGGCGTATGCCCCGGTTACATCTAGATTGGATTACTGCAATGCCTTCTGTGTGGCACTGCCCTTGAGAAGTAATCAGAACTGGTGCAGAATGTTACCGCCAGACAATTGTATGGACAATTCCACTCCAGTCATCTACACCGACTCTCAGTTTCTGGGCACAATTCAAAGGGTTGGTGCTGACCTTTAAAGCCCTACATGGTTTGGGGCCCACATACACGAAGGACCGCCTACTTCCTTGTGAACCTACCTGACCACCACAGTCACCTTCCAAGGCCCTGTTTTGGGTGCCCCTGACTTCTGATATTGGGCAGGTGGCAACCTGGGAGAAGGCCTTCTTGGTATTGGCACCAAAACTCTGAAACTGTGTCCCCAAGATTCATGTGTCCCCTTTTGTTAGTATCTTCCCCACAATGGGTCAAGGCTTTTTTGTTTCATTTGGCATTCCCTCAGTGATCCCTCTTTCTTGCCCAATTTTTATTGTTTCTATGTTTTTGTGTATTTTAACTCTCGGTTCATTTTAATGATATGTTTTTGTTGGTTTTAATTATTTTTAGATGGGATTTTACTATGTACGTCTTAATTTGTTAGCCGCCGCAGTAGCCTTTTATGAGGGCAGAAAGATGGGGTAAAAATTTTATAAAATAAAAATGCATAATGCACTGAACAGAAATGATAGAACTAGCTATAGATTGAGGAACTAATGAGAAACCCTGAGGAAAGAAAGCTCTTGCCAGAGCTATCGACTAATATTGTTAGAATATTTACAGCATATAGCCCCTGTTAGGAAAATGCAAATAACCGCTTTTCTGTCACAAAACTTTATTCAAAGGTTTACATACATGGCACCCAAAATATCAAGACTGAAGTGTGAGGCATTCTAGGTGTCAGCTGCGGTCACTGGTTCCTTTTGTGATTACTTGATCTTCCCAGGGAACAGTCCGCTGCTAACCGTTCTCTTCAAGGCCTCTTTGACTTCTTTGTTCCTCAGACTGTAGATGATGGGGTTCAGCATGGAAGTTACTACTGTATAGAAGAGGGCCAGCAACTTGTCACCCTCTGTGGAATAGCTGGATTTGGGCCTAAGATACGTGATGATGCCTGAACCATAAAACAAGGAGACCACAATGAGGTGTGAGGAGCATGTGGAGAAAGCTTTACGCCTGCCCTCGGCTGACGGCATCCTCAAAATAGAGCTGATGATGAATATGTAGGATGTGAGGATGAGAAGGAAAGGAGTAGTGATGAAAAGAACAGCCACCATATATACAGCAATGACATTCATTGAGGTATCACCACAAGCTAATGTCAGGAGAGGTGGAATATCACAGAAGAAATGGTTAATCCTATTCGGCCCACAGTAGGTCAGGCTAAAGACATAGTTGGTTTGGCCTAGTCCTACTATCACCCCCACTGACCATGAGGCCACTGAGAGTTGGGCACAGACCCCTCGATTCATTATGACAGTGTACCTCAGCGGGTTACAGATGGCCACGTAGCGGTCGTAGGCCATAGCAGCCAGAAGACAGCATTCTGTGATGCCAAAAAGGGTGAAGAAATACATCTGAGTAGCACAGCCCCAGATAGAGATCTTTCTGTTCTCCGACACCAGGCTCACTAGCATTTTGGGAACAATGGCTGTTGTATAGCATATCTCCAACAGAGACAGGTTCGTCAAGAAAAAGTACATGGGCGTATGAAGGACTGGGTTTAACTTGATCACGGCAGTGATGGTAGCATTCCCAGCAAGTGACACGGTGTACATGAAGAGCACCACCACAAAAAGGAATGTCTGCAAATGTGGCAACCCAGAGAAACCATCGAAAATGAATTCGCTCACCAGAGAAGAATGATTGGCCATGGCGGACAATACTTCATCTATAGGAAAAGAGAGACGGAGATGCTGACGTTAAGGTTACTCGGTCACAAATTTGCCATCTCTCTTTCTTCCTCTCTCTTCTCCACAGCCATAAAGGTCCTGGGACCAAACTGAAAAGTCTCCATCTGAGTGGTGGGGTTGTGGCCAAGACAGGGGGACCCACTCTAACAGAGAGTCTGTCCCTGCCATCTCTATGGTACAAGTGGTAGCTGCCAGCCCAGGTGCCATGTTCCATTTGACACATGTGTGCATCAATGACCTTGCACTGGGCCTTGGATACCCATGGGCTTTGGCTTAGGGCCGCCAACCTCCATGTGGTGGCCAAAGAGCTCACAGAATTACAACTGGTCTCCAGGTTACAGAGATCAGCTCCTCTGGAGAAAATGGCTGCTCTAGAAGGTGGACTCTATGGCATTATGCCTGGCTGAGGCCCCTTCCCTCCACCCACCATGCTCTCCCCAGCCGGCAGCAGTTTCTCAGAGTCCCAGGCCAAAGGCTTTGCCAATCCTGCCACCTGAGAGATGGTGCCAATGGAACCTGAACTTCCTACGTGAACATCATGCATTTGGATTGCTCTCTCTCTCTCGTGCGGTTTCTAGCCTGCCATTTCTCTAAATCTCCAAACAGCTTAGAGCAGGGATCCCCAACATTATTAGTATCTTCCCCACAGTGGTTGTTTTCTCCAGGCGAACTGGTCTCTGTCGCCTGGACATCAGTTGTAATACCAGGAGAACGTAAGGACATAAGAGACGCCAATGTTGGGTCAGGCCAAAGGCCCATCCGGTCCAACACGCTGTATCACACAGTGGCCAGAAATACCAGTGCCATCAGGAGGTCCACCAGTGGGGCCAGCACATTAGAAGCCCTCCCACTGTTGGTCCCCCCAAGCACCAAGATGACAGAGCATCACTTGCCCCAGAGTCCCTATCTATACCTTGTGGCTAATAGCCACTGATGGACCTCTGCTCCCTATGCTTATCTAATTCCCTTTTGAAGCCCTCCATGCTTCAAGGAGATCTCCATCCACCACCTGGAAGCTGGGTAACTATATAATGGTAACACAGTGAAAGCAGGTTTGATGCAAAATCACAGCACTAAGGCCGTTACACTGTGTAAAAAAAATTTTTAACTGGATATGTGAAGTCCTAAAGGTAATTTAATTCAGAATATAAACAACTAACATGGAATACATTGATACATGTTCAGTATGGTCCACATGGGACTCATTCAACAGCTTAACATTAGAATACAGCCCAACTCTCTTCCTATACAGTCCAAGGTCTTTTTAGGGGCTTAACATATTCAAATTGGTCCACACAGGACTCCTGAATACAATTCATTATTTTGAACAGCCAAGTCCTCTTCCCCGTACAGTCAAAGTCTTCTCTAAAGTAGTCAGTGGCCTGTACAGTCCAAGGTCTGTATTAGTGACTTAATATATTCATACATATTTTAATTGGTCCACACAGGACTCCTAAACACAATTCATTATTTTAGACAGCCAAGTCCTCTTCCTGTACAGCCAAAGTCTTCTCCCAGGTGGTCAGTGGTGGCGAATGCTCAGGTGCTCTTCGTTTCAGTACAAATTAAATTCAAATAAATTGAACTCACCCTGCCAAGTTCACAGAATAGGAAATGACTGTTGAGTTTAAAGGTAAAGGTAAAGGTTCCCTTGCTCGAAAGCCAGTCGAGTCCGACTCTAGGGTTGCGGTGCTCATCTCCGTTTCCAAGCTGAAGAGCCAGAGCTGTCCGAAGACGTTTCCGTGGTCATGTGGCCACCATGACTAAACACCAAGGCGCACGGAACTCTGTTACCTTCCTACCGAAGTGGTACCTATTTATCTACTTGCAATTTCTTGCTTTCGGACTGCTAGGTTGGCAGGAGCTGGAACTAGAGACGGGAGCTCACTCCGGCATGCGGCACCTGGGTCTCGATCTGCTGAACTACTGACCTTCCACAGCCTACAGTTCAGCGTCTTAACCACTTGAGCCACCGCAGCTCCACTGTTGAGTTTATCTGCATGCAATTTCTTTGCGAACGGTCACTTGCTTGAAGTCTTCTTTTATAGTTCTTTTGGAAGGTGGCCTGAAGAAAGGAAAATACTGACTACTTTAGAGGAGACTTTGGCTGTACAGGAAGAGGACTTGGCTGTTCAAAATAATGAATTGTATTTAGGAGTCCTGTGTGGACCAATTTGAATATGTTAAGCCCCTAAAAAGACCTTGGACTGTACAGGAAGAGAGTTGGGCTATATTCTAATGTTAAGCTGTTTAAGGAGTCCCATGTGGACCATACTGAATAGGTATGAATGTATTAAATGTTAGTTGTTTGTATTATAAATTTTGAATTAAATTATCTTTAGGACTTCACATGTCCAGTTTTTTTGTTTTTTTTTTAACACAGTGTAACAGCCTTAGTGCTGTGATTTTGTATCAAACTATCCGGAGGCCGGCAACGCTACAATCTAGTGAGCTTTGTATCAGAGTGTGGATCAGGACCCAAATTTCCCAGGTCTTAATCTGACGCTGTAATCACTACACTGCACCAGCCATGGGCCCTCCCAGCGTCAATGGTTCTTTTCTTGTTTTTAGATAACAAGCTGTGCATTCTACATTCCTTTTTGCATCAAATTCAACACAGAGAGAGAAAAGCTGGAATCTGCTTGCCCTGCGTGATCGCAAACCCGTGAACTGTCACAAAACTTGAGTCCTCCTGCAACGGGACCCAAAGTCAGTTCTAGTCTTCTGTTTCCAACCAGGGACAGCCAGAAAATTCTAGACAGCCCACAAACAGCACATTAAGAAGAACAAGAGAAGAGACTGGATTTGTACCCCACCCTTCACTGGGAGTCTCAGAGTGGCTTACAAACTCCTTTCCCTTCCCCTCCCCACAACAGACACCCAGTGTGGTAGGTGGGGCTGAGAGAGCCCTTTTGAGGACTGCCCTTGAGAGAACAGCTCTGAAGGAACTTATGATTGACCTAAGGTCACAACAGCAGCTGCAAGTGGAGGAGTGGGGAATCAAACCCAGTTCTCCCAGATTAGAGTCCGCCACTCTTAACCACTCTTTTGAATTATGGTGCTGGAGAAGACTCTTGAGAGTCCCTTGGACTGCAAGAAGATCAAATCAGTCAATCCTAAAAGAAATCAACCCTGACTGTTCCCTGGAAGGCCAGATAATGAAACTGAAGCACAAATCCTTTGGCCACCCAATGAGAAGGGAGCACTCACTGGAGAAGACCCTGATGCTGGGAAAGATCGAAGGTCAAAGAAGACTGGGACGGCAAAGGATGAGATGGTTAGACAGTGTCATAGATGCAACGAACATGAAATTGAGCCAACTTCAGAGGACGGCGGAGGACAGGAGTGCCTGGCAGGAGCTGGTCCATGTGGTCGCGAAGAGTCGGACTTGACTGTGCGACTGAACAACAACAACAACAACTCTTAACCACTACACCAAACTAAGGAAGTAGCCCTCCTCACCACCGTTTACCAGCATCTTCTAATCAGAGGTCTTCTGCCTCTGAACACAAAGGTTTCCATTTAGATATCTTGGCTCATAGCCCTTGGGAAAAAACTGTGTGTTATGAATTTTCCTGCTCCTTCTCGAACAATGGTCTACTGTTGGTACTGCCACCCCCCCACACAAACACATACCCACACCCACACTATTTGGATGGCAAATTTAAATTTGCAAATCAAGTTCTCCTGGTTGCATCAATTAATGCTTGCAGCCCTTGTGGGGAGGTGGCTCAGAGCCTTCGCAATCCCGGCTGGGATGCCAAAAACACTCTGTGCCAGCCTATGAACTTTGTCAGAGCATCCAAACCCTGCTGGAGAAGGGTGATCGGAGTTAGCTTCAAAGATGTTAAGCAGGCTGCTTTTTTCAGGCTGGAGGCGTTCCTCTCTTTGGGTTCAGAACCATCACTTCCCATTTCAGAGCTGCAGCCTTTTCTGAAAAATCCTAATCCATGCTCTAACCCCGGGGGGGGGGGTCCCCCAACCTCCTTGAGCCTGTGGGCACCTTTTGCATTCTGACACAGTGTGGTGGGTACAGCCACAGAATGACGGCTGCAGGAAGCGGAGCCGGTAAAAATGGTTGGCAGGTGCTAGGAAAGCTGTTGGCAGGTGCCACAGCACCTGCGGGCATCAAATTGGGACCTCCAACTCTAACCCACAACCAGTGTTCCCTCTAAGCTGAGTTAGTGTGAGCTCGCTCATAGTTTTTTAGCCTCCGGCTCACACATTTTTGTCTTAGCTCAGGAAGGACGGCTCCAGAACAAACTAATTTATGCAGTGGCCAAATCGCTCACTCACAACTTTAATGCCAGCAGCTCACAAAGTAGAATTTTTGCTCACACGACTCCACAGCTTAGAGAGAACATTACAGCCTCAGTAAACCTAAGAACAGTTTCCTCAGAAATGTGGAGGAATGAATGACTGGGTCTGTCACAAGTTCTCTCACAGAGCTGTTCTCTCAAGGGCGGTCCTCGAAAGAGCTCTCTCAGCCCCACCTACCTCACAGGGTGTCTGTTGTGAGGAGAGGAAGGAGACTGTAAGCCGCTCTGAGACTCCAAGTGAAGGGCGGGGTATGAATCCAATCTCCTCTTCTTTTTCTTCTCTTCTTAAAAGATCTTAATTTTCAGGTGTTAGGAAAGACCCTTCTCTGCCCAAGAGCCTCTCCCAGTCAGCTGGCAGTGCTGAAGACGAAGAGTTGGTTTTATACCCCACCCTTCACTACCCGAAGGAGTCTCGGGGCGGCTTGCAATCTCCTTTCCCTTCCTCTCCCCACAACAGGCACCCTGTGAGGTAGGTGGGGCCGAGAGAGTTTTGAGAGAGTTCTGTGACGGACCCAAAGTCACTCCACAGGCTTCATGTGGAAAAGGAGTGGGGAATCAAACCCTGTTCTCCAGATTAGAGTCCTGCCGCTCTCAAGCACTACACCAAACCGGATCTCTGAGAGCTAAAATGCAGCTTCACGTATAGACATCTCGTCTCTGTTTTACCACCAAACAAGAAATAGGCAGACTGACTCTTGGGGGGGAAATGCAAATATCTAAACTGAGAAACAGGTACTGAGACAAGGAGCTTTTTTCCAAAGGTCTGTGTAAGTTAGAATGCAGGTGACTCCACCCTGTTCCAAAAACACCACAGAACACCCATGCTTACCTGTGAGAACAGAACAGAACTGAGGAGAAGCTTCCAGGCTGAGCCAACAGACATCTTTCTACCATCCCACATTCCTCCTGAGGCCTCGTCAGTGGACCGACCCCTGCTTTTCCCAGAAGCCTTAGGATAGAACATGCCCCTGTGGGTGAGAAGGCCACACAGGAAATCTCCTCTTCTTTTTCTTCTCTTCTTAAAAGATCTTAATTTTCAGGTGTTAGGAAAGACCCTTCTCTGCCCAAGAGCCTCTCCCAGTCAGCTGGCAGTGTTGAAGACGAAGAGTTGGTTTTATACCCCATCCATCACTACCCGAAGGAGTCTCGGGGCGGCTTGCAATCTCCTTTCCCTTCCTCTCCCCACAACAGGCACCCTGTGAGGTAGGTGGGGCCGAGAGAGTTCTGAGAGAGTTCTGTGACGGACCCAAGGTCACTCCGCAGGCTTCATGTGGAAAAGGAGTGGGGAATCAAACCCTGTTCTCCAGATTAGAGTCCTGCCGCTGTCATGCACTACACCAAACCAGATCTCTGAGAGCTGAAATGCAGCTTCACGTAGAGACATCTCATCTCTGTTTTACCACCAAACAAGAAATAGGCAGACTGACTCTTGGTATTGAGACAAGGAGCTTTTTTCCAAAGGTCTGTGTAAGTTAGAAGGCAGATGACTCCACCCTGCTCCAAAAACACCACAGAACACCCACGCTTACCTGTGAGAACAGAACTGAGGAGAAGCTTCCAGGCTGAGCCAACAGACGTCTTTCTACCATCCCACATTCCTCCTGAGGCCTCGTCAGTGGACCGACCCCTGCTTTTCCCAGAAGCCTTAGGATAGAACATGCCCCTGTGGGTGAGAATGCCACACAGGACCTGCTTGTTCGTTCCTTAGGACAATTTTCACAGCACAAACTGTCTCAACATGTGGACGGCTGGTGGGACTCTTTGGCGCTCTCTCTAGGAAGTGCTGTAGTAACCTCTAGACTTAACTATGGATGACAGTAAATCTCCAAGGCTTATGAAAATCTGATTTTTCAAAAAATAAAGTGTGGGCACATACTTTTCAAGATTTCGTCTTGCACATCCACAAACACTCTCTCTCCAATAAACTCATTTGAAAATGTATAACGAATGAACCCCCGTCTCGTTCTTGGAAAAACGGAGTCAGTGTGGATCACGTTTTATTGTACGAATTGTTATTTGCATGCAAAAGTAAATAGAATATGTTCACTGATGGACCACCTGGGGGAGGGGAATTAGGGGAGAATCAGTTCCTGGAATATAAACAAGAAATAGGCAGACTGACTCTTGGTATTGAGACAAGGAGCTTTTTTCCAAAGGTCTGTGTAAGTTAGAAGGCAGATGACTCCACCCTGCTCCAAAAACACCACAGAACACCCACGCTTACCTGTGAGAACAGAACTGAGGAGAAGCTTCCAGGCTGAGCCAACAGACATCTTTCTACCATCCCACATTCCTCCTGAGGCCTCGTCAGTGGACCGACCCCTGCTTTTCCCAGAAGCCTTAGGATAGAACATGCCCCTGTGGGTGAGAATGCCACACAGGACCTGCTTGTTCGTTCCTTAGGACAATTTTCACAGCACAAACTGTCTCAACATGTGGACGGCTGGTGGGACTCTTTGGCGCTCTCTCTAGGAAGTGCTGTAGTAACCTCTAGACTTAACTATGGATGACAGTAAATCTCCAAGGCTTATGAAAATCTGATTTTTCAAAAATAAAGTTTGGGCACATATTTTTCAAGATTTCTTCTTGCACATCCACAAACACTATCTCTGCAATAAACTCATTTGAAAATGGATAATGAATGAACCCCCGTCTCGTTCTTGGAAAAACAGAAGGCATCAGAAAAGGTGAAGATGTGGGCCATGGTGTCAGCGTTGTAGAAAGAGACCTGTCCCCCTTCGTAATCCAGGTAGACCCCCACTTTCAGAGGTTTGGTCTTGAGGGCCAGCTGCTTAGAGGGAGAATCAAGCGCCTTGTATTCACTGCCATTCCGCAGCCAGATGGCCCAGAATCCATTGCTGGGCTTGACCGTCACTTTGGCTTCCTTCCTGTTGACCGATTCCTTGGCCACACCAATGTCCCAGCTGGTTTTGTTGCCCACTCCCACTTCCCAGTAATGGCGCCCTGACGTAAAACCCTGCGCACCCAGCACGCATACAGACTTGCTGAACCTCTCGGGCCCGTCGGGAACTTCCTCCTCCAGGTTTTCGACCAAATGTACAGCGTCGAGGTCCTTGGAGAGCACCAGGTTAGGATGGTTGGTGGCAGGGTCCAATGTTACACGGCACGGAGCTGGGGGGGATAAGACAGTCATGGAGATTACCTGTCTTGGCCAAATTTTGAAAACCCAAAAAGAAGAGACAACGAGCTGTCTACATTCGAACGTGCAAACCAATCCCAAACCAGTTTTGGAACCGTGGTTCCTAACAAAGCAACTTTGGGACTGTAGTTCTTAGGGTTGCCAACTCTGGGTTGGGAAATTCATGGAGATTTGGGGGTGCAGAGAAGGGAGAGCAGAGTTTGGGGAGGAGAGAGACTTCAGTGGAATAAAATGCCATAGATTACACCCTGCAAAGCAGCTATTTTCTCCAGGGGAACTCATCTCTGTCACCTGGAGATCGATGCCCCACCAGCCCTAGCAGTTCTACCCCTCATATGCACCTCTAAATGACAATTTCCAGGGTTCTTTGGGGGAGTAAGGCAACAGAGCATGTGGGTTGGAATGGTTACCTTCAAAGAAGAGAGAAGAGGCCCTCAGCTAACCAGCAGCATACTTCTTCTTGAGGGAAATATCCCATGAGGCCTTGCACTTGGCAACATAGGTCAAGTCACTGGAAAGTTAGCTGGCCAAGTGCTTTGCAGGCTTTTAACAACTAGCTTGCAGAAGGCCTGGACTGCGGTGGCAAAGTACAATGCTTCCATCGAGCAAGCTCAGCTGTGTTAGAGCTTTCAATTCCAATCACAACCTATAGAATAACACCAGCAACGCAGACCCCAAAGATGAGGAATTAAAGCACAGAACAGAAGGCAGCTTTTTAAAGCCTCAGAGCAGGAAGTGGCAGGGTTGCCAGGTCCCCTGGTACATGGGAGATCTCCAATTTCCTGCACTCCCCCCCCTCCCGGTGCCAGCCAGCTGGCCAGTGGGGGAGAATAACCCCCCCCCCAAAAAAAAACCAAGCAAGAAGCTGGAAGTAAATGCGACATGTCTACGTCAACTGGAAGTGATGCGGGTATATCAGTGATATTGGGGGGGCAACAGTCTGGTTATGGGGCAAAACTCTATGGTAGAATTAGCTTCAAACCATAGAGTTTTGTCCAAAAGCCAGAATGTCCCCCCCCCACCCGATGTCACCGACATGCCTTCATCACTTCCAGGTGATGTAGGCACATGGCATTTATTTCCTGCTCCCCTGTGACATAGGCACATCACATTTTCCAGCTCCAGGTAAGTTCCCCCCCATCTCCCCAGGGACGAGCCCCAGGGATCTGGCAACCCTAGGGAGAGGTCTCTTGCTCCTGGTGGCAGACTTAGCTGGTGCCATCCCGATCAAACTTTCAACACCAAACTGTGGAGCCTGTAAATTCTGACTATCCCCGTACTCACCAGGTCTCAAAGCCGGAAGCATCTCTCGCCACACCGTGTACTGAATGGGGCCTTTAAACTGGCCCAGGCTGAAATCCCGGAAGACCACCGGCAACACGGACCCTTTCTCTTCACTGGGGCAATACCTAAAATAAAGATGCAAGAAGTGGAACCACTGTCAGCAAGCTGCCAATGTTCATTATATGTTCCCTGATGTTCTGTACATGTTTCTATATAGGCATTCATATGTCTGCATTCATATGTCTGCAATTCCCCCCCCCAAGTAGGTCAACTCTTCACTTGTATACGCTTGCGCATATATTCATTGTACTTGCACTCCAGTTAAGCTAGACTATGCTGTAACGTTATCTTTTTCCAAGGTCACAGGTGGTTTAGAGACGGTCTTTCATTCTCCTTGCTTTGGCTTTAAATGAGTAGAATCGGTGAGAAGCGTTTTGTTTTGATAAAGGACTCGCCGTTGCTTTCCCAGGAGTTTAAGCGCGAAAACCTGCTCTCAGAGAGCGAGCGGGAATCCTGATTATTGGCTGTTGCAATTATGAATCTGCTTTAACCTTTGTGGCTCATGGTGTGTGCGTTATTCTGAACAGAGAACCTGTTCAGTGACTCATGGCTTCAATAAAGTACCCTTTCCTATAAATGTTACTCCTTTGATTGTCGTGGGACCTGACAACCACAGAGTTTGAAGAAGGGACAAATTTGGTGGGGGGAAAACAATCCTCATCACCCTCTAGTAGCCAATGGGGGAAGTACTACGAGTTTATTATGTCAAAGCAGCCCGAAGTACATGGGCTAATGGATTTATAAATGACATTTCTGCATGGAGCAAGGATCCTAAAATGAATAAATAACTGTATTCTTTTAAGCCAGACAGGAGGAAAAGCAGTTAGGAAGGAGCATCATGGGTAAATTGTCTCGAGAATGAGGCTCTAGTCAGTGGGGGGAAATTGTCACAGCAAAATTAATGGGCGGGGGGTGAGTGTTACAGCTCAGGGGAAGAACCCATGCTTTGAACAGACTGTCCCAGGCTAGAAGCCCTCCCCCATACTCACCACTGACTCTTCACCAGCCAGAGAACCACCAAAGTTCCCCAGAAAAGGATCTCAGCTGGGTCTCCTCTTTCCACCCCATTCCAGACCTCAGTCCAATCACCATGCCATGTTAAATCACATGACTCGCCCAGCTCCATAGGTGACCGGGCCCCAGACGTCTGTTCCCCTAGTCTCCCCTCTTGGCACCCCAACCCACAGCCTGTCTACCTTCCCCCAAGGGCTCTTCTTCACACCACTGAGGCCCCTGATGAGGTTCAGCGAGACAGTAGATGGGTGAGAGACAGAAAGATGGGGTGGGGAAAGAGATCTCAAGATCTTACTCACTTTTCCACGAAAGCTTTGATGTTCTGTGGAAAGGGAAAAAACCCAGGAATTAGCAGAGGAATGTCAGTTGTTAAGCCTAATTTTCGGAAACCGTTAGGTGGCGAAAGCGGGGAACCAGGAGTCTCTCAACGGTACATAGGAGACTTCCAGACAATACAACCTCCTCCTGCACATCTGTAGAGATAATCATTTCAGCACAGGCAGAACAGCAGAGATAGGAATGCAATAGCAATTACCAAGACACAGAATGAACTCCCCAACCCCCCTGGCAGCATAGCTGACACAGCCTAAAACAACAATTGACTTCTTTTGGCCATATCCTCTCATAGCAGAGCTAGTGGTGGTCAGATGATGAACTTGCAGGGGTCATTTCCTGCAGGAGGGGAGGGGCCTCAGCATGGTCCAATGTCACAGAGTCCACCCTTCAAAGCAGCCACTTTCCCCAGGGGAGCCTATCTCTGTCAGGGGAGCCTATTGCGGCTCCAGATCATATTCAGGGTGGAAAGGCTTGGGCAGCCCACTGCCCCGTTCAAATTGACCACTCACACACAGTTTCTTTGGATATTAGGTGGATAAAATTGGCCACAACCAGGGCTATTTTTGGGCAGGAACGCACAGGAACGGAGTTCCGGCTGGCTTCCAAGTTGGCCACACCCAGCAGGAACTCATTAGCATAATAGGCCACACCCAACAGCAGAAACTCATTAGGATTGGCTACATTAGGGGTGTGTGGCCTAACATGCAAAGGAGTCCCTGCTACAAAAAAGCCCTGGGTTTTGACAACAAACAAGGCAAACAGAATAAGAAGCAAAAGGTGGGTGTGGCTGGATGACCACACTTCTGGTAACATGGGGTGTGGCCTAATATGCCAATGAGTTGTGATGTCAGGGGTGTGGCCTAATATGCTAATATGTTTTTGCTGTTGGGTGTGGCCTATTATGCTAATGAGTTCCTGTTGGGCTTTTTCTACAAAAAGAGCCCTGGCCACAACTTTATTGATTACAGCTGTTATAGGCACTGGCGCAGCACGGGTCCACTGGATCCCGGTCCCTGATGGTCGGGTGGTGATGGCGACTGGCTTAATCTACTCCAAAACTGCCCCCCCTTCCGACCGCCTTGCTGCCTGGCTATTGGCTGGGAGAGGGAGGGGAGGCGCCTAGCTTCCCGCCACTCGCCCGGCCCCTCCCCACCTTGACCCAGTGACTGGCCAGCCTCTCCTCCCTTCGTCCAGCCCCGCAAATGGCGGGCCTCATCTACCCGGGCCCTTCCTGCTCTCTGGAGATCAGCTGTAAAAGCGGGAGATCTCCAGGCCCCACCTGGAGGCTGGCAACCCTATCTGAATCAGAGCCTTGGTACATCAAGGTCAGCATTGTCTAGTCAGGCTCGCCAGTGTTTCAGTCAGTGGTCTTTCACATCATCTACGTTTAAACTGGAGAGGCCAGGGTTGACCCCGGGACCTTCTGCATGCCAAGGAGATGCTCGACCTGAGCCGGAGCCCTTCCACAACTGATAAAGACTATTCCGGACATCCAGCAACCCTCCCCTCTGAAGTGTTCACAGCTTCCTATCACATGGCACCATCTGTGGATCTGATCGGCGTGCTTTCCCACGCCAATTCCTTTGGGAAGAAAGTACACAACACTATGCTCAAGCCACTGCTCTGCCATGATGGGCCCTTCACCAGTTAACAACAAGCAAACAGAAGCAAATGTCCAGGACTTAAAAGTCCTCTGGCTGCAGAAATCGAAAGGCCTTGAGACAGGAGGTCCTCCAAGCAATCCCCCTGCCAGGACTATTTTTGGGCAGGAACACACAGGAACGGAGTTCCGGCTGGCTCCCGAGTTGGCCACGCCCAGCAGGAACTCATTAGCATAATAGGCCACACCCAACAGCAGAAACTCATGAGGATTGGATACATTAGGGGTGTGTGGCCTAACATGCAAAGGAGTTCCTGCTACAAGAAAAGGCCCTGGGTTTTGACAACAAACAAGGTAAACAGAATAAGAAGCAAAAGGTGGGTGTGGCTGGATGACCACACTTCTGGTAACATGGGGGTGCGGCCTAATGTGCTAATGAGCTGTGCTGTCAGGGGTGTGGCCTATTATGCTATTGAGTTCCTGCTGGGCTTTTTCTACAAAAAGAGCCCTGCCTGACCATAGCTCATGCTCAGAGACTGAAGGGAAGCCTGCACAGATCCGTGGAGAGGCGCACCAACCTTAAGGAACATCTCAGGATCTTGCTGCTCCTCCAGCTGAGCTTGGATCTTGGCCACCTGCTCCTCCGCCACACGGACTTGCTCTTGCCCGTTGCGCTGGTTGGTCTCCAACTCGCTGAGGAGCGACTCCTCCTCCCGCCGAATCTCCCTCCTCAGGGCCGCCTCCTTCTCCTGGAGCCACTGGTGGAGCTCGAGGAACTGGGCCGAGAGGTGCTGCTCCAGTCGGAGCCGCTGGGCCTTAGGAGGAGACAGAGGCAAGAAGGGATGAGGGGGCTGATGCACTTGTGGAACTCTGGGAGCACTCTGGGAGCACGTCTCTGTTCTCTTCTTCAGCCACCATGTTGCAAGAATTAAATGGTGGAATGAATAACAGTGGGCCGTACGGAATGGAGGGCTGCCAGCTACAGGCTGGAAAATCCCTGGAGATTTGGGGGAAGTGTCTATTGTGCTTATGTAATTAGCTGCGGTGGCTCAGGTGGTTAAGACGCTGAACTGCAGGCTGTGGAAGGTCAGTAGTTTAGCAGTTTGAGACCCGGGTGCCGCATGACAGAGTGAGCTCCCATCTCTAGTTCCAGCTCCTGCCAACCTAGCAGTTCGAAAACAAGAAATTGCAAGTAGATAAATAGGTACCACTTCGGTGGGAAGGGAACAGCGTTCCGTGCGCCTTGGTGTTTAGTCATGCCGGCCACATGACCACGGAAACATCTTCGGACAGCGCTGGCTCTTCGGCTTTGAAACGGAGATGAGCACCACAACCCTAGAGTCGGATTCGACTGGCTTTCAAGCAAGGGAACCTTTACTTTTTTAATTAGCTAATGCAGCAAAGTTGCACAGTCAGGAAAGTGTAGGATCACATGTGATAAACTCCCTTTGTGTCAGTATACTGCAACGGGAAAAAATATTTTCCAAACAAACCAGAATTGCTGTTGTTATCGCTCTGGGAAAACAGTGATTTGCTGAATACAAAGAAATTATTAATCAACTTTTTGGTGGCAGCAGCCAGATCCTGCATCACCATCAAATGGAAAAATAACTTACCTCCATCAATTTCGCTCTGGCACGATAGGATTTGGCAAGTCTATGTGATGGAATTAATTGTGTACAAAAATGTTCTGACTGAAAATGCTAGGCAAAAAGCTCAGTTCCCAGCAATTTGGCTTCCCTTTCTAGAGTACATGACAACCAGTGGTAAAGTGCCGAAAAACGTTTACCCTTTAGATCTGTTACAATTGTAAGCTGAAGTTATCCGTCTACTCTGCTTGTAAGCTGTAGCTTTTTTTCCCCTCTCTAAACCAACTGTAATGTGCAAAACTATGTATCTTGCAATAAAAACGTTAAATACAAAAAAATAACATGAAAAAATATTTTTATGTAAGCTTATTTACATCCACGTGCACTTTGTAGCAGAAGAAGAAACAGAAGTCGATTCTAAATAACGTGATTCCTTGTTACTGGTGGCCAGCTAGGGCTGCCAAGTCCCCCCGGGGGGCGGAAAACCCCCCGCCCCAGAGGCCCGTTCCCCAACGCCGGGGAATCAGGCCCCGGGGGGAACCCCGCCCCAGCATGCATGTCACAGGGAAGTGACGTTATGACGCCGGGCACGCTGGGGGCGGGGCCATGGCCATACAAGGGAAAACTCTATGGGTTTCCCTTGTATGGTCGTGGCCCCGCCCCCAGTGTGCCCGGCATCATGACGTCACTTCCCTGTGACGTGCATGCGGCACGCGCCGGGATATGGACGGGAGTCCCCCGCCGGCAAGGTGGGTGACACTTGGCAACCCTGTGGCCAGCTAGTCTGGCTGCGCCTATGTGGAAGAATACGATTCTGGGTGTGGTCCTGGCTTGGTTGCCCAGGGGAGATGCGCAGACGCCCCGCCTCCTGCAAGACCAGGAGGGAAAAGGACAAAGGTACAGAAAGAGAAGGAGCAGTCTGAGAGAAGCTTCTAGAAAGAAAGAGAGGCCTGACACAAAGACACAGTCGGGCTCTAGTGCAAAGGAAAATACAGCGCCCCCTGGTGTCCAGGCATGCTGAGCCGCCGTTATTCCAACAGAACCCGGAGAGTATTGGGACTTCAGCAGGGTATAATGCCATGGAGTCCACCCTCCAAAGCAGCCATTTTCTCCAGGGGAACTGATATCTGTGATCAGTCGTAATTCCACGGGACCTCCAAGTCCTAGAAGGAGGTCGGCATACAATGTTCCCTCTAAGCTGTGGAGTCTTGTGAGCAAAAATTCTGCTTTGTGAGTTACTGGCTTCAAAGTTGTGAGCCAGTGATTTGGCTACTGCATAAATCAGTTAGCTCTGGAGCCCTTCTTCCTGAGCCAAGGCAAAAGTGTGTGAGCTGGAGGCTAAAAAATTGTGAGCTAGTTCACACTAACTCAGCTTAGAGGGAACACTGTTCGGCAACCCTAGACTGGAATGCCTGATGGCCAAATGAAAGAGCTGGAGAAAGCCCAAGGCTAAGGCAGACAGACAGACAGAAAGAAGGGCTGGACTCACTGCGATTTCCGGGATCTTCTGGGTGCTCAGCTCTCGCAACGAATTCGCCGCCTGGGCTTTGGATTCCAGCAGGGCCTGAGAAACTGTCAGGATCTCCTGAAGGGAAATACAGACATTGGGTTGGGTTCAACCAGGTGAAAAAGGGAGTCCCTTTTGGCCACCCCTCAAAAAGACTATGCTGAGGATCATGAGACCTTGCACGGCCAGAAGCCTTGTGGGAAGATGGCTCTCGTAAGGGGAAGAACTGAGCAAGACTGAGTGAAAGAGCTGCCTGGATCCCACCTATGGTCTGCATTCACGATAACACATGGAACTGCCTTATACTGAATCAGACTGTCAGTCCATCAAGACCAGGGGTCATTTCGTAGAAAAAGAGGTGCAGGAGCTCATTAGCATAACTCATTAGCATAACTTATTTGCATATGCCACACCCCCTGACATCACCGGACGTGTGTCAGAAGGCAACACCCACCGCTCAGGCTCCACTGGACTGTTTTGGATGGCTAGCTATCGGGGGGGGGGACGTGCAGATCTGTCCTCACAGAGGAGGAAGAGCTTGTACCTGAATAAGACCTGGTCTTAAAGGTGCCACTGGACTGTTTTGGACCGGGGGGCCGGGGGGAGCTCTGCAACTTACCTGGCTGCTTCTTGCTCTGACTGAGGGCTGCCGGGAGCAGGGGGTGGGGCTTGTTGCACGTGCCCGCCCCCTGGGCTCTTTACTGCCGGAGCTCCGCTCCTGTGCGCTCCTGCAGGAAATGACCCCTGATCAAGACTAAGACTAGCAGCAGCTCTCCAAGGTCTCAGGCAGAGGTCTTTCACATCACCTATCACCTGCTCATTGAGCTGGAGATGCCCAGGATTGAACCTAGGACGTTCTGCAGGCCAAGAAGTTGCTCGGCCACTGAGCCACGCCCCCTCCCAAAAGAATGCCTCTGTTATTGGTGATGGGAAGTGCCCCTCAAGTCACAGCCTACTTACGGTGACCCCCAAAGGGATTTCAAGGCAAGAGGCATTCAGAGATGGGTTTGCCGTTGCCTGCGTCTGAGCAGCAGCGCTGGACGTCCTGGGTGGCCTCCCACCCAAGTATATTAACCAGGGCTGACCGTGCTTCGCTTCCAAGATCGGACAAGATGGGACTAGCCCTGCCCATCCAGATCTGCACTTTTCCCTTGCGCGTTCATAGAAGGCTGGCTGGCTCATCTCCATCACCAGCCACCTTCAGCCGAGCACAGCCTTAACCGGAATGCGTAGAGCAACATTGATTAAATTCCAAGTTCTCTTTTATTTACAAAGGCACCATTGCGGCTGCCAACTCCAGTCTGTGAAATTCCTGATGATTTAGGGGTGGTGCCTATGAAGGGCAGCACCTGGAAAGAGTTTGCACCTGTAAGCTATGGTATACCATAGAGTCTGCCCTCTGAAGATGCCCTTCTCTGCTGGGGGAACTAATGTCTGTAGGCCGGAGAGCCGTTGTCATTCCAGGAGAGCTCCAGGCCCCGCCTGGAGCTTGGCAACCCTACATCGTCTTCATCCGCTAAGCCACAGCAATCCAGTGCACAGATACGGCTCGCCCACTTTCTAACTGGAGAGATGTCAATCACATCTCATACCCGTTACGTCCACTGGGACAATCTCTCCCAGTATGAACCTAGATGCCACCTTTGGGCCTTGCAGTTGTCTTCTGGTGTGACCACCCCTGTTTTTCGGGGGTGGTCCTGGCCCTCTGGAATAGGTCACCAGAAGAACTAGCACGGATGGATTCTACAGTAGTCCAGGTTCTACAGGTAGCGTAAGACTGTCTTGTTTTTGATAAGTCTTGTGTGTGTGTGTGTGTGTGTGCGTGTGTGCGTGTGTGCATGTGTGCGTGTGTGTGTGTGTGTGTGTGTGTGTGTGTGTGTGTGTGTGAGAGAGAGAGAGAGAGAGAGAGAGAGAGAGAGAGAGAGAGAGAGAGTCATGGTTAATGTCTGGAGACCCCTAGTGGGGCTTGGACATTTCAGAGAGGTGGCTGACTCTTGCCTGCCTCTGCCTCCCAGCCCTGGTATTCCTCGGAGGTCTCCTGTCCAAGTACTTGCGAGGGTCCACCCTGCTTAGCTTCCAAGATCTGATGAGATCGGGTGTGCCTGGGTTATCTAGGTCAGGGTTTCTTTAGATACGTCTTGTAATGGTCGCTGAGTTGGGAGATGAAATCAGGGCTCTTTTTGTAGAAAAAGCCCAGCAGGAACTCATTAGCATAATAGGCCACACCCAACAGCAGAAACTCATTAGCATATTAGGCCGCACCCAACAGCAGAAACTCATTAGCATATTAGGCCGCACCCCCATGTTACCAGAAGTGTGGTCATCCAGCCACACCCACCTTTTGCTTCTTATTCTGTTCACCTTTTTTGTTGTCAAAACCCAGGGCTTTTTGCATGTTAGGCCACACACCCCTAATGTAGCCAATCCTAATGAGTTTCTGCTGTTGGGTGTGGCCTATTATGCTAATGAGTTCCTGCTGGGCGTGGCCAACGCGGGAGCCAGCCGGAGCTCTGTTCCTGTGCGTTCCTGCCCAAAAATAGCCCTGGAGATGATTATCCCCGTGGGATGGAGCTGTTTGTTGTACATATGCTTGTTACTGTAACCCAATAAAATATTTTGGTTAAAAAAAAAAATCAGAGCTGATGTCACACATCAGTTCTGCATTTGGTTTCCAAGGGTCTGACGTTAAACTATCTGCCACTCACTTGTCAAGGCTTACAACCCACCAGCATCCAGCAGGAAATGCAGGATTAAAATGTTCAAAGAACTCGAAAAGGAAAACCCCAGTGGATCAATAAAGTGTAGCAGACTCCCAGGCACGGGAGCTGAGCGACAAGGCACCTCTTTGGCAATACCTGGGATGACAACACGAGATGATAGTGCACACCCAGCAAAGGTGGCTTGCGAGGAGTTGCGTAATGAAGCCCGAGGCTCATGGATCAGGCCCTCGTTGGGTGAGCAAGCAGCAGGAGCTATATGAGCAATCTTCCCGTTTCAGGGCCCGGGAGGGTAGCGAAAGGAGTGAGCCACGCGTTCAGATTAATCGTGTGGTACGGTGGCTCAAGTGGTTAAGGCGCTGAACTGCAGGCTGTAGAAGGTCGGTAGTTCAGCAGTTCGAGACCCGAGTGTGCCGCATGACAGAGTGAGCTCCCGTCTCTAGTCCCAGCTCCTGCCAACCTAGCAGTTCGAAAGCAAGACATTGCAAGTAGATAAATAGGGACCACTTCAGTGGGAAGGTAGCAGCGTTCCGTGCGCCTTGGTGTTTAGTCATGCCGGCCACATGGCGAGGGAAGCGTCTATGGACGAGGCTGGCTCTTCGGCTTTGAAACGGAGATGAGCACCGCAACCCTAGAGTCGGACTCGACTGGCTTTCGAGCAAGGGAACCTTTACCTTTACAGTCCTCTTGGATCTCACCACAAGGCCAGGATTCACTCCCTGAAACGCTTCCATTATCTGTTTGGTTGTTTCCAGACAAGACCCCTGCCTCTGGAAAACTAACACATTGAGAAGATGCGTTTATTTATTTATATCCTGCTGTTCCCCTTCGTTTCGGATTCAAAACGGCTTTAGAACATCGTTCTCCCCTCTTTCATTTTCTCACAACAGCCCGGTGAGGTAAGCCAGGCTGAGAGCTTGTGACAGGCCCAAGGCCCCCCCAGTGAGCTTTTGTGGAAGAAGGGGGGGGATTCGAACCCAGGTCACCTAGGGTCCTACTCCACTGCTCTGTCCACTACACCACAGTGATACCTGGACTTTTCCCCTCATAATGTTTTGGCATTCTACATGCAGGGACAGTTTTAACTGGGGGGGGGTGAGGGCAGTTTAACATACATTTTAACAGACTGCACTGGCAGTCTGAAGCAATACAACCCAAATTATCCTGTACCACACCATCACCAAAAGGAGTGTCAGATCGTTCAACATAAAACATGCAATTTTCACAACTCTATGCGAGCTTTGGTGTAGTGGTTAAGTGCGAGGACTCTAATCGGGGATAACCGGGTTAGATTCCCCACTCCTCCCCTTGCACCTGCTGGATGACCTTGGGCAAGCCATAGTCTTGGCACAGCTGTTCTTGAAACAGAGCAGTTTTTGCCAAGAGCTCTCTCAGCCCCACCCACCTCACAGGGTGCCTGTTGTGGGGAGGGGAAGGGAAAGGAGTTTGTAAGCCACTCTGAAACTCCTTTGGGTAGTGAAGGGCAGGGCATACATGCAATCTCCTCTTCTTCTTCTCTGCTGAGGTTACTGAGCTGAATTTTTTTTTAACCATAATATTTTATTAGAATTTAAATCAGAACATAACAAATAAATACAGGTTCTCAAACAACATTTTAACAATTTTTCATATATATGTCAGTGTGTATACAGACTTCCAATTTGACTTACTCAAATACTGATAGAAGTTTGCTAGCTTATCAATAACAATGAGTATTGTGCTGCACTAATCGCTTTCCAATCAAAAGACTCAAAGGTTAACTTATCCACAATTGGATACCATTTACCAGTTGGGTTCATTAGTTCACATTCATTTTGGTCATTCGTGTTAAAAATGGAAACGGTTTCTAATAAAAAATATTCCCACACTTTAGATAGCCATAAATTAATTGTCGGAGGATGTTCGTCTTTCCATTTCTTAGCTATAACATTTTTTGCGGCTGTAAAGAGTAGATTTATCAGTTTTCTCTGTTTGTTGGGAATGAGCTGAATTATTTGATTTCAAGGGCAGACTTCAGAGCTTTCCCTTTCTACTGACCTAGAAGACGGAAGTCGATTTACAATGCAGAACGGCGGCCCCTAGTGACAATTTACTGTACTACAGTCAACATTAACAATGACCTCTTGACCAGCTGAATCAACCACCAAGCCCAGCCTGCCCCCTACTGACCTTGTAGTGCTCTACAGCCTCATCCAGAGGAAGGCACTGGTGCCCCCAGTGTTCCGGTTGCAAGGCCCTGGCCAGGCAGCCATCCTCCGTGCAGAAGATGAGGTCCCCCTGCACCTCCTCGCCATTCTCTTCGAGTTCAGCGTCTTCGTCGCTGGCGTGGGCCGAGAGGGACTCCATTGCCTTCTGCGCCAGCTGCCCAAGCAGCCGGTTGGCCGTAAACTTGCCCCCTGGGATCTCGCGGCGGCACTCTGGGCAGGTGGGAAGTGGTGTGTCCTCCCTGCCGTCGTCAGGTATCTCTTCCCAGTAGCGGGTGATACAGACCTGGCAGAAGTTGTGCCCGCATTCCAGGATGACGGGGTCAGAAAAGAGCTCCAGGCAGATGGAACAACTCAGGTCTTCCGCAAAGTCTTCCACTGCAATCGGGGCCGCCATGGAGGAACAATAAGGCCGGGCAACAAGAGGGCACCTTTCGCCTCCAATCCTCTCCCAGTCTGGTTATGTCTAGCCTCCCCTTGCTGTTTTGCAGCCCTTGCTACGTTCAGCATTCCATGGCCTACGCTTCCTCTCCTGTTCTGTGTCTGTCCCTCTGCTACGAGTTGCTGCCCCTTTCTCACTGTGCACGTTTGCCCGTTAGGTTGCCTTAAACCCTCGCTGTTTTGTTCTAGCTTCTCTCAACCACGGCTCCACTACAGTTTAGCCTTCTCGTTTACCTACGTCTTTTTCTTTCTAAACCTCGCCCTCCACAGCGATTACGCCATTCACTCGCTGGGCCTCCGATCCACTCTTCTCCTGTTTCTCTTCCACTGCCTAAGAAGTTCTCTGTCCGCCTGTCGCTCCTCCTGCGAGCCTCTCCGGCACTTATTTTCCAATCAGCCCTACCCGGGCGGCACAAGTCTCAGCACAGCTGCCGAAGAATGTGCCAGATTTGCAGATAAGGAGACTCTCTCGCCGCCAAGCCACGAGTGTCAATCTGAGCCTTTCCGCAATCTCTCCAATACCTCCGTCCCCTTTATTTCCCCACAAAGGCCCTGCCCTTTTCTGCCCGGCCCCATGCCTGCCTCTCCCCTACCTGTGCATCATGTCACCACACTGGCTCCTCCCAAACACCTACATCTCCTAAATACACTCAGAGGCATCCCGTATTCAAGAGCACCCAACCAGTTGTGAGTGATAAGGACTAACAGAAGAGCATTTGTAAGAGGTGGGAAGGTAACAGCGTTCCGTGCGCCTTGGTGTTTAGTCATACCGGCCACATGACCACAGAAACATCTTCGGACAGCGCTGGCTCTTCGGCTTGGAAACGGAGATGAGCACCAAAACCCTAGAGTCAGATTCGACTGGCTTTCGAGCAAGGAAACCTTTACCTTTACCTTAAGGAAGCTCAGAGCTCTCTCCCTCATTCGAGATGGGAAGGGGTTGGCAGTTGGTGATTAGAGGGATTTACATAGGCCGCCTTTGGCTCTTTCCCCAGCTCTGGAAGGAGACCAAGGTCTCCTGATCTGGAGCCAGGAGAGGAAAGCAGTCTGAGAACGTGAAGCTATCTAGGAAGGAGTAGGACTAGAGAAAGGCAGGAAGTCCAGAGATGGGTGGCTCCTAACCCTGACCTGCCATTCCACTGAGAAAAAGGGGTTCATTTATGTATGCCTTTATGGGTTCAAGGAGCTGCGGTGGCTCAAGTGGTTAGGACACTGAACTGCAGGCTGTGGAAGGTCGGTAGTTCAGCAGTTCGAGACCCGAGTGTGCCGCATGACGGAGTGAGCTCCCGTCTCTAGTTCCAGCTCCTGCCAACCTAGCAGTTTGAAAGCAAGAAATTGCAAGTAGATAAATAGGGACCACTTCGGTAACAGCGTTCCGTGCGCCTTGGTGTTTAGTCATGCCGGCCACATGACCACGGAAACGTCTTCGGACAGCGCTGGCTCTTCGGCTTTGAAACGGAGATGAGCACCCGCAACCCTAGAGTCGGATTCAACTGGCTTTCAAGCAAGGGAAACCTTTACCTTTACCTTATGGGTTCAACTGGCTTTTGAGGAAGGGAAACTTTAACCTTATTTATTTAAAGATTTCTTTTGGCTCAAGTCTGACGCCTTCTCCCAGTTTCTATGGCTTTACTTGGAAGATGGTGGGATCCACTCCAGTGTGTCTACACTGGCATTTCCCCCTTCAGTTTGGTGTAGTGGTTAAGTGTGCGGACTCTAATCTGGGAGAATCGGGTTTGATTCCCCACTCCTCCACTTGCACCTGCTGATGTGACCTTGGGTCAGTCACAAGCTCTGGCACAGCTGTCCTTGAAAAAGAGCAGTCTCTGTCAGAGCTCTCTCAGCCCCACCCACCTCCCAGGGTGTCTGTTGTGGGGAGGGGAAGGGAAAGGAGTTTGTAAGCCGCTCTGAGACACCTTTGGGTAGTGAAGGGTGGGGTATGAATCCAGTCTCTTCTCTTCTTCTTCTTCTTCATATGCCCGTGGTATTTTGGTCATTCGCTAGCACATAGCTGGCCTAGATTTGTCCACGACACAATGAATTATAAACATGGTGGCAGCCACATTGTTGATGCCTAAGCATTCTCACAAGAGACAAGAAAGCAGCTGAAAACCAACAGCCACCTGGGAATAAAGAGTATAAATAGTTTGGTGAGAATCCGCCTAGGAGAAACAGCAGCCTCGCATCTTGAATTCTGACCTGATTTCTGGGATGGGAGTGAAGGTTGGTGTGTTGAAGCACAAGAGCTAGGCTGAGAGAGACCAAGAAGAAGAGATTGGATGTATAACCCACCCTTCACTACCAGGAGGAGTCTCAGAGTGGCTTACAATCCCCTTCCCCTCCCCACAACAGACACCCTGTGAGGTAGGTGGGACTGAGAGAGCTCTCCTGAGAACTGCCCTTGAGACAACAGCTCTGAAAGAACTTGTAACTGACCCAAGGTCACCCCAGCAGCTGCACGTGGAGGAGTGGGGAATCAAACCTGGTTCTCCGAGATGAGAGTCCACTCTCCTGACCACTACCCCAAACAAGAAACGGTGCCGGTGTCAGCAGCTGCGGGCAAGGTAGGGTAGATGCAGAGGCCCGACTATCCTCTGAAACCACACTATTTCTTTTCTCACAGTTGCAAAATTCCCACCAGGGTAAAGGGGAGAATGTCAACTTCACTACTTTATGGTGATGGATTACTTGAGAAAGTGAAGATTCTGCTCCGCTCTCACAAAGGCAGGCAAATTTGCCCCCTCTCATCATACACACTCGCCTAATAGCAAACCAGCGACCGTCAAGGAGAATTTTTTTGAAATGTCTGCATGTCACAGGCACAACGTGAAAAGGTCTTACAAGCATTATGTAGGACGTGGTGATAGAAAAGCATGGATTGTTGGTGTCTAATTTCTGCGGATGCCTGACCTGGATGGCCCAGGCTAGCCTGATCTTGTCAGATCGCAGAAGCTAAGCAGGGTCGGGCCTGATCAGTGCTTAGATGGGAGACCCAGAAGGAAGTTCAGGATTGTGAGGCAGAGGCAGGCCATGGCCAACCACCCTCTGAACGTCTCTTGCCTTGGAAGTCCCACTAGGGGTTGCCGTAAATCAGATGTGACTTGACTGCAGTATTTGTGGCCAGTGGTAATGGTGCCAATGGAGTGCAAGCCATTATTCTAGAGGGAGGAATCCTCAAGCCTCCTTTGCCCCTTGCTTTCCCCACTACTGGAATCTTGTGTTGGTGTATGCTGTAGACCATTCTGGCTGGGCAAGGGAGGGAGGGAGGAAATATTACATCACATTTATTTGTTTGTTTTCTGGAGCAACAAAATAATGTTGGGGAGTGGCCTTACAGAATTTGCCCCAAATAACTCAGAAACGTCTGCCTTGGACATGCCGGAGCGCTCGCCCAGTTACCAACAAATCGATTTTGAAGCAGATACCACAACTAGTTGTTGCATAAAAGGAGGTTTCACATGGTGCGCACACCCTCTATCATGATGGGTACACACAGACAAAACATATATTTAAACATCTTCGTATCCAGGTAGGGCCCTTGTGGTGGTGAACCATTTGTCAGTTGATCTTGGACCAATCAGTCTCAAGCCAACCCACCTCACAGGGTTGTTGTGGCTGTAAACACAGCGGGTACCATCTATACTCCTCAGTCGCTTGGAAGGACAGGATGAAAACGTTACAGATGGAAATGTAACAGAAATGACATCACTATCTCTCGGACTGGAAATATCAGCTCTTTGCCTCTGGAAGATTAATACCCTTGAAAATTTACCTTAAGGAACAGTTTCCTTAAACACAAACCTCACGCCTTGTCAATATATCAAATTTCTCTTTTTTCTTTTCTTTCTTAAAAGTTCAGGGGCTTTCATAAGAAGGAATACTGTCAGAGTATGTCGCAGAAATATATCATGAGCTAATTCAAGTTGAGAAACTTCACCTGAAGCACCCTCCTTTCCCTCTATTTTTTACCTCTCAGATGTTTCATAAATTCTGGGCAAGAATGATTTTACAGCTTCATGGGTTTTCTCCCTGATGTATCATGACTCACCCTTTAAAAGGACATCTCCCTCGTTAAGTTAACAGGCTCCTTTTGTTACGAATTAGTGGACTGTGAATTAGTAGATTATTCTTCCTATCTTGCATCAACTCCAAGCTTCCATTTACCTGGCCCGTCTAGGAATCAATGCTGTTGACTCAGGAGATGAATCACCCACCCAGGAAGTGTGCCAAAAGTGACTCACTGCATGTCATGGACAGTGGTTCCTGTGGGTCAATGCATTTCTGCTCCTCCTACATATAGGGATGCCCACTATAGGGGGTTGAAAGATCCAGAAAACTCTGTGTCACCGCTTAGCTAAGGACTCTCTCTCCTCCTCCATCCACACCGCTTCAATTGTGCAATGCTCCCACACCCCGGGATTCAGTTGTGTAACACTGAAAGATCCTTGGCATCCGCACAGAAATAACTCTGCACAGAGAAAGGATAACAAATTGCAGACGTCTTGTGGACATTTCTCGGGGAGAAACGTCAACGTAAAACCCGTGACCAGAGAAATCTAGTCAGTGCTTGTTCGTTTGGTTCCCTTCTTTGTTTCTGTAACACGGCAGCCTTTGCTAATTTGGTCCTCTTAAGCAAAATGCTTTTATTAATCACCGTAAGATTAATTTTAAAAAACCCTTTTGCTTAAGTTTGGTGTAGTGGTTAAGTGCGCGGACTCTAATCTGGGAGAATCAGGTTTGATTCCCCACTCCTCCACTTGCACCTGGCTGGATGACCTTGGGCAAGCCATGGTTCTGATAAGAGCTGTTCTTGAAAAAGAGCAGTTTCTGTCAAGAGCTCTCTCAGCCCCGCCTACCTCACAGGGTGCCTGTTGTGGAGAGGGGAAGGGAAAGGAGTTTGTAAGCCGCTCTAAGACCTTTGGGTAGTGAAGGGTGGGGTATAAATCCAATCACTTCTTCTTTTTCTTAAAGCATCAACCAAAGCCTGCAAAAGAAGCCCCATCCAGAGGCTCCACATCCCCCCCCCCCGCTGCTGCTAGACGTCTCCCGGGTTCTTTTTGTAGAAATACCAGAAGTGTGCTTATCCAAACACACCCACCTTTTGCTTGTTATTCTGTTTACCTTGCTTGTTGTCAAAACCCAGGGCGCTTTTTTGTAGCAGGAACTCCTTTGCATGTTAGGCCACACACCCCTAATGTAGCCAATCCTAATGAGTTTCTGATGTTGGGTGTGGCCTGTTATGCTAATGAGTTCCTGCTGGGCGTGGCCAACTTGGGAGCCAGCTGGAACTCCGTTCCTGTGCGTTCCTGCCCCAAAATAGCCCTGGACGTCAGTATCCCTAGCTAAGGATTTCGGCTCCTTTGGCTCTTGGGAGCTATAACGTGGAATGGGCCAATCTCAACGTTCTGTGCGGAGGTGCAGGGAAAACTTTACGGGAAAGCTGGGTTCGCTTGAGTCCTTCAAAGCTAGATTCATACAATGGAGGAGGGCCTCCTCTTCCCTCACCATCTTTATGCTGCTGACAAACCAGAGAGTCTTCCCGAGAACCTTCATTCATTTAGACGTGAAGCTCAAGTGGAAAACAGGCAGGCGTTTGAGCAGAGCAGCAATGACAATCCATGTTAATAGTTTTACTATGGGAGTACTCCAAGCTGATGATGCAGGTATTTAATTTTAAAAGGTATGGCTCAAAGTTCTGTCCGGGGGAACAGAAACTCGTTCTGAATGTACTGCCCGGTCTACTGAAAACCCAGCCGTGCTGCTTCCAAAATGTCATAGAACATGGATACGTGGTTTGCGATTGTCTCTCTTGTGCCTACGTTTTCTGATCTTCAGCAAGTTGCTGATTGTGTTTGTCTTGCTGGCCTCTTGTCCGCTCTCACGACATTAGGCAGCTTCAAAAGAAACAGAGTAGCCCTACATTTCAGTAGGAAAAAATACATCCCTTTCCCGCCGAACGTTAGGAGATTGATTCAAACCTTTTATGCTTAAGGAGGGAGCGTTTGATTTTTGTAAAAAAGTATACATCAGCTTAAATTGAATATCTAATAGAATCTTTAAAGACTGTAACGATAAGTTAACAGCCTTTCCGTAGATGGAATTTAATGCGCATAGAATACAGGATGAAGAAGACGAGAAAGTCGCTGAGTAGGAGGAGGCGGTGAGAGGCCGGGCCGTTCCACATTAAGTGTGGATTTCTTTTTATGTTGGTGAAACCCTTTCTTCTTTAACCGATCTGCCACTTGGTTAAACTAGCACAAATTTCTGCACAAAGCTTGGGT
>NW_015173783.1:144668-145350 GCF_001447785.1 Gekko japonicus
TCCACCTTACTGTCGAGACTCCTCTTGTGAATCAGAGCAGCAGACTCCTGAAGATGTTCTCTTTTAAACTTGACTCAATTCTATGGGAATCACAGCTCACATAGCATCTATGTATAGGTGATCGGATTTAGTACTAACTTAGTTTGTTATGACTGTTGATGTATGTTGTAAAAATCTGTATTGGTGACTAACTGGCTGGTTTGTAAGTTTGGATTTTCAGGACAGTTGTATACTGTTTTGCAGTTGTTATATTTCTTGATGTGTTATACTTCCTCTTTAAAACATTTTAAAAATGAAAATAAAATAATAAAAAAAAGAATCCCTCACCCAAACCACACAGCTGGAAGACGTGGGTACAAATCTCACATGGCTCTAGGTTTGTTGTCGTCTTTTTTTTTTTTAATAAATCAACATTTTAATAGAAAGTTTAATGGCAAAAACATCATCACACATCATCACTTTGGGGGAAATCCACCACACAATCCAACACCTACAATCAGCAGCACCCAAATCTGGGAACAAAGGAATTGTACACATAAATCCAAAAAAAAAGAAAAGTCGTCCAGTTTCAGATCTGACCTCTGGCTCTTCAGAGGCGGGTTCCGGAAATATCCGAGCACCAGAGGCTTCCCCCAACACTGACACCCTGACCCTAAGATATGTGCAAAACATCAAACTCACG